>NC_073394.1:40963736-41126236 GCF_028641065.1 Leucoraja erinaceus
TGAATAACATCTTTCTTTCTATTTGGCAATGTATTTGCATTAGGCTGTGCCTTAAATAACAAATCTTGAAGGATCATTTCAAAGACTTGCTGAGCTGAGACTTTACTGTATCTGCCACCTCTTGCTTCCTGAGATATTTACAACACACGATAAAGACATGGACAAAATACTGTGCGCACCGTCATTCAACGTAGGCATAAATGTTTTGTACAAAAACAGGCGATATCAACAAATCAATTGTTGCTACTTACAAATACTCGCAGCAAAGAATGTATCCTTGAAGCCGGCGGGGAGCAAGTGGACGAAGGAAGGCAGTTGGGTCGGGATGGGCTGAGGACGAGTTGCAGCCCCATGAGGAAGTTGGGTCAGAACCTCGAAGTCGGGTCGGACTGAGAGCAAGTTGTGGTGGACAAAGGGGAAGCCGGCGTGGGAAGTCTGCCGTGTACTAAGGGGGACCTGGCGTAGGGGGGACGGGACTGGACAAAGAGGGGATGAGTACTTTTTGTAACTTTGACGGCACCATCGCGGCAACTCTGTATGCAAAAAGAAAGAATTTCACTGCACCCAGCTAGATACAAGTGACAGTAAAGTATCATCATCCAATATTGCCGTTTTCTTTTATCATTGTGTTTAATTTATTTCCAGCAGGAATCTCCCTGCCCCAAACCCCCCCCCCCCCCCCCCCCCCCCCCCCCCCCCACCCCCCCCCCCCCCCCCCCCCCCCGGGCTGCACCAATGTTCCTGAAAACCAAACTCATGCTTTTTTTTTTAACTAAAAATAAATGTAATAAGTTATTACAAGAACAATATGTACAACACAAAATATCAACAAACCCAGCAACATAGTAAGAAGTAAAACAAATATTATTAAATATTAAATACACTGTATTGAACAACTGTTCCAGTCCTTGTCAAGGATACACTCCACCCACCGCAGTGCCAGAAATTCCCAGGGTGCCCGTGGACAGCACGTTGCCCCTCTCTAGTACCACCCAGACGTAACGCCAGAAAAACGTGCAGGCAGCTGGCTTGGGCAGAGCCCTCTTCCGCCTGGCGCCGTGACTCATGTGTGGGCAGCTTGGCCAGGCCAAGGAGCAAACCAGGACATCTTCAGCCCTACCCTTCCCCCTGGGTACAGGGTGCCAAAGATGCGGATGGTGGGTGTGAAGTGCAGCCAGAAGGCAAAGCAGCCACTTTAGATATTGGAACAGGGGCTGCAGCGGCACACACTCCATATACACGTGGAGCCCGTAAAGGTGGCGAGTGGCTGGCGAGTCTGTGACCAGGGAGAGAAACAGGTTGCATGTGACTACTAGGTATAGTACCCTGCACCCCAGGTCCACAATGTAGAGGGGGAGAATCCCTGCATAGAGGGACCCCCATTGGGTGGGCCCTTTCGTGACCAAAAGGCAACACCGCCCGCCACTTGGTGTCTGCACGGTGGACCAGGGCAAGGAAGTGCAGGGTGTGGAGGAGGAGCCCATACAGGACACGCCTCACTGTGTCTTGGAGGGAATTGAAGAATGTTGAGGAAAGGTGGCTCAGGTTGTGTGGGACCGGCTCGGGAGGAGGATTACGGTCCCTAGGTCCGACAAGTACATCCGGCTGAGTGAGGGTTTGCTCAGCCGCGCGTGCTCCACATGTTCATGCCTCCCCGACACACGTTGGGGCAGGACAAGGGTCGGCTGCTCTCACAACCGGGCCATCGCCCTCTGCCGGTGGAGGGATGCCCCAGTCGACGACAACTAAGTTCCAGACTCTCAGCAGGTCCCAATATAAGCCGGGCATCCTCTGAAGGACAGCACGGCTGACGACCACCAATATCTGTGTACCTCCTTGAAGGCAGCGGCCCCGTTGGAAAAGGTGTATCGCCAGCACGTGCACGGAGAGCTGCCACCTGTGTGCGAATACACACTAGCGACGGACCGCCCTCCTCGATCGGGAGACTCAGGACCGCTACAGAGATCCAGTACTTTCCGTTGCCCCTGAAGAAGTCGACCAACTTTCTCTGGATGATCCCAACTAAGGCAGCCAGTGGAACCAGAGTATGGAGGCCACCAGTTGGTTAATGACTAACATCCTGCCCCGGTAGGAAAGCTCGTTGAGGAGACCCGCCCAGCGCTCCAGCCGGGAAATGACTTTCGTTTCTAGCTCCTGGTCTCTGCAGCGGTAATCAGGGTAGACTCCCAGGTAGAGGAGGTGTGTGATGCTCCTCATAAAAGGCCTCATCTCCTCCTGGTCCACCTGCCAGGAACCCACCAATAGTCCGGAACACTTCTCCCCGTTGATCTTGGCAGAGGAGGCAGCTGAGAAATCCCGTTGGCATTCGCGCATCCTCTGCAAGTTGACGGGATTGGTAACCATGTGCGGTACGTCATCGGCATAGGCCGAAAGGACCACCTCCATGTCCGGCTCATATAGAACCATGCCCATCAACCTCCTCCTCTGAAGACTCAGGAAGTCAATGGCCGCGCCATGCCTGTGGCGTTCTCCATTTCACTGGCGGCTCTCCGTGTGCGTGATGTTTCTCCGTGTGCGTGATGGTTCTCCTGTGTGTGTGATGTTTCTCCGTGTGCGTGATGTTTCTCCGTGTGTGTGATGTTTCTCCGTGTGCGTTATGGTTCTCCGTGTGCGTGATGTTTCTCCGTGTGCGTGACGGTTCTCTGTGTGCGTGATGTTTCTCTGTGTGCGTGATGTTTCTCCGTGTGTGTGATGTTTCTCCGTGTGCGTGACGGTTCTCCGTGTGCGTGATGTTTCTCCGTGTGCGTGAAGTTTCTCCATGTGTGTGACGGTTCGCCAGTCCTGGTCCCGGGGCATGGATTTTATCAGTACCCAATCCTGTGTTATCCTGAGCAATGATGATTAGAATTGTTAAATGTTCCAATTATCCAACAAGCTAAATCAAATCAAAATCCGGCAAGACACATTTTGTGTAAGCTAATTCCCAAGTAGACATCTCTTGAGAGCTGACTGCATCCATGGCAGAACTTGGTTGAATATGTATGTCTTGGTTATATGAAGGTAACAGACAAGATGAAGCTTCTTTAAATCCAGAATGAATTAAATTATGTTCCTTACACATTCAAATGCAGATGACAGCATTTTCAGATCACCATACATTAATATCCGATTAGATCATTTCTGACAACTTTTCACTTTAAACGCAAGCTTTTAAAAGAACACTTATTCTCCTGGGTTAACCCTAATTACAGTCATATTTAAATGAGGTTCTTTATTACAATTGCAAATATCCCAATCACAGAAGCCATCAGAAAAATGGGAAATGTCAGGAAACGACGGATGGAGAGCGCTTTGAAAATGTCATCCATTGTTTCAAGTGCCTTTTACTCCGGGCACTGACTACTCACTGAGTTTCAAAAGCATTTAGTCAATGTGACAGTGTTGCATTTTGATGGCTAACATAATACGTGTTCAATGCAGATTACCTTAATATGCAATATCTGATATAATTTAATATAATCTTCATAAGATTCAATTATATCTACTCAAAGCTTTATTTACCACAGGTTACAACAGCTAGCCAGTGCTATAGATTTATTTAATTAGAGAATCATTATATAATTATTGACAGCATGGATAAAAAGCCTTTGAAAACTACAAAGATATTTTGCACGACAAAAAATATATTGGTTTGGTACTTTTCAGCTAATTTTGCTTATTGCAATTAATTGTGTCAACATTTAACATTAAAACGCATTTAACGTATCCCGTTTAATGTTGCTGTTTTCAAAATTACTGACTGTTATACTTAACATGCATCTTTGGTTATATTTTACTGCAAGATTCAAGATTCAAGATTCAATTTAATTGTCACGTACCAATTAAGGTACAGTGAAATTTGTGTTATTATACAACCATACTAAGTAAAATGCAAAATTCACACAGCACATAAAATAAAGCTGAACATAAACATCCACCACAGTGGAATCCACATTCCTCACTGTGATGGAAGGCAATAAAGTTCAGTCACCTTCCTTTTGGTTCTTGGTTCTTGGTCCTCAAAAATATTCCAAATGGAATTCAAACTGCAGGTGGCAGAGGGTGGACTTAAGCAAAAAAGGATTCTTGGAGAAGAAGAGCTTCCTTAAATTTAGTTGCGTCTGGTTGAGTAACTGTGGAAGGGTGAAGACTATTTGTGAAGACTATTCCATGCTTTAATTGTGCGAGGGAAGAATGAATTGCTGTACACATCTGTCTTGGTACCTGGTATCTCAAATTGGATCGGAACCCCTCGTCTCCTCCTAATAGGTTTGGGTTTAGTGTAGGTTTGGTAATCTATGTCGAGCTGACCATTTAACATTTTGTAAAAAAAGGTCAAACGGTGAGCTTTACGTCTGTTTTGGAGAGGGGTCCACCCCAGTGAATTCAGAAGTTTGGTAACACTCACTTCTCTCTCATAGGTATTTGTAACAAATCGAGCTGCCTGTCTTTGGACACGTTTAATGGAGGAAATGTTTCTATTTGTGTATGGATCCCATGCTGCAACTGCGTAGTACAAATGTGACCTAACGAGGGTGAAGTATAACTTCTCCTTGATAGAAGTTGAACAATGATGAAAGTTGTGTCTCAGAAAATTTAGGACACCTGTAGAAGTCAAGTTCTGAAGCAGTCTCTGGTGTGGGATGACATCAAATGCTTTAGAAAGGTCTAGCACTACTAAATCCGTGATGATATTGCTATCAAGGTGCTTGGCCAGGATAAGCTGAGACTACCATGATCGATGCGTCCGTTGTGGTACTTGTGACCAACCTGAGGTGACCCCACACGGGAACATAGGCCTCTGGAAATGAAGAAACAAAGAACTGCAGATGCTGGTTAATACCAAAGATAGACAATCTGAGCAGTCTGAATAAGGGTCCAGACCCGAAACATCACCTATCCATGTTCTCCAGAGCTGCTGCCTGACACTTTGAGTTACTCCAGCACTTTGTGTCTATCCCCAACAAATGAAACTCCTTTCACGTTGCATTAGATTTCCAAATACCTCATGTTGCAAATATTAAGGTGGTCCATAAGATTTGAAAGCACATTAACAGGATACATTTAGCATGGATACATTAACAAATAAAACCTCAAATATGGTGGAATTATTTGGCAGGGCGGCTGTGGTGGCTGAGCCACAGACTATTTTCAAGACCAGAATACAATACTTTTAGTTTAATTTAGTTTATTGTCATGTGTACCGAGGTACAGTGAAAAGCTTTTTGTTGCTTGCTATGCAGTCAGTGGAAAGGCTGTATGTCATTACAATCAAGCTGCCCATACAATCCAAGTGTCAGATACAGGGTAAACAGAATAACATTTAGTGCAAGATAAAAACCAGTAAAATCCGATAAAGATAGTCCAGTGAGGTAGATAGTAGCTCAGGACTGCTCTCTAGTTGGTGATTGGATGGTACAGTTACCTGATAACAACTGGGAAGATACTGCTCCTGAATCTGGAGGTGTGCGTTTTCACACTTCTGTACCTCTTGCGCGATAGAAGAGGGGAGAAGAGGGAGTGACCAGGGTGAGACTCATCCTTAATTATGCCGCTGGCCTTGCCAAGGCAGCATGAGGTATAAATGTAGTAAATGGAAGGGAGGTTGGTCTGTGTGATGGTCTGTAAATGCATCCACAATTCTCTGCAATTTTTTTGCGGTCTTGGATGGAGATGTGCCCAAACCATGCTGTGATGCATCCTGATAAAATGCTTTCTACAGTGCATCTGGAGAAGTTGGTGAGCGTTGTTGGGGACTTGAAAACTTCCTAAGCCTTCCAAACTATAGGCGTTGGTGTGCTTTCTTGGCCATTTTTTTGAAGCAGCTACTACAGGGTGAACTATTGCTGATATTTACTCCCAGGAACATGAACCCATCTCTACTTCGGAACCGTCATTGTATACAAGAGTCAAGTCAAGATTCAATTTAATTGTCATTTGGACCCCTTGAGGTCCAAACGAAATGCCGTTTCTGCAGCCATACATTACAAACAAATAGACCCAAGACACAACATAATTTACATTTTACATAAACATCCATCACATTGCTGTGATGGAAGGCCAAAAAAAAACTTATCTCTCCACTGCATTCTCTCCCCCCTCCCGATGTCAGAAGTCAAAGTCAAAGTCAAAGCCCCCGGCTGGCGATGGCGATTGCCCCGCGGCCATTAAAGCCACGCCGGGTGATGCAAGGTCGCACACCGGGTCTTGATGTTGGAGCCCCCGGCATGCGCTCGCAGAGTCCCGCGGCCATTCCAAGCCGCGCGGGGCGGTGATGTTAGGCCCCGCTCCAGGAGCTCTTCGACCCCGCAGCTCGGGCGGGAGAAGTCGCCGTTGCAGGAGCCCTGAAAAGCGGTCTCCCTCCAGGGACCCGCGGGCTCCCGGTGCCGCCGTCCGCAGACCCGCAGTTGCAGCCTCCGAAGCAGCAGCAGCAGCAGCAGCAGCAGCGCTCCACCACCGCTCCACCCGCTCTGGACTCGGCCAGCCCCGCGACGGTGAGGTGAGTCGTCGGCACCAGAGTCCCCGGTCTTCTTCTGTTGGAGGCCGCTCTTCATTGCAGCCCCAACGACAACGGAGACCCGACATGAAAACGTCGGATCTCCCGTGCAGGGAGAGATTTAAAAGTTGTCCCCTCCCTCCCACCCCACCCCCCCCACACACACACACCCCAACAAAAAATAACAAAAACTACATATAAACATAGACAAAAAATAATAAAAACGCGGACTGGCTGCAGAGGCCGCTGCTGACGAGAGTCGCGCCACCTACCGGATACTGACGGGTATACCGGTAGGACTTTGCTTCCTCAAGTCGATGGCTATCTCCTTTGTCTTGTTGATGTTGTGAGATAGGTTGCTGTTTTGACACTAGGTTATGAGGTGCTCAATCTCCTTCCTGTGCTCCGTCTCGTCATTATTTGATATCCAGCCCATTATGCTGGTGTTGTTTTAAATGTTGAGACGATGTAGAGTAATGTGTGCAGGAATTAAGCTGTTCATGAAAATGCTTCAACAATGTTTTCTTCAATTAAAGCAATCCTAACAATTTTTAAATTTACACCAGACTTTATACAAATGATCACAAAGCCTTTATGTCTTTTACTGCATTGATGGTTCCCACCCCATTCCACCAGCCCTGTCTCTTCTCCGAACTGTCTGGGCAGGTGGAACACCACCAAGGACCACTCCCCGTGAAGACCTTGAACTGTGAAGCCAATTATTGTTAAATTCTAGTACAAAGTGACAACAGTTCACAAAACTGCATTGCATGCCCATCTCTTATAGACTTTTGAAAATTCATTTTGTGGTGTTACCATACATTCCCTTTTTCTCCACCCAACATCCAGTTCTCCTTTGAGCCCATTTTTTGTCCTTCTCTCTCTGCCCGCCTCTCTCTATCCCCATCTCTCTTTGCCCCATCTCTCTGTCCCTGTCCCTCTGCCTCAGTGCTGGCTTGGCTTTATAGGTACTCTTCTATAAACCTCTTCCCAACCTGGCAGTATCTAAGCAAGCTTGTGCGGTAGGTTCTATGAAAGAGCCTTCAAAAGGCACAATTAAGTTGCAGGACAGCAGGAAAGAAGTGGCCTGCCCTAACCCTGGAGTTATTCAGCATACAGTAAAACAGCATCAAGGTGAACCAAGTCTTAAATCACAAGGAAATGTGGAAATCCAGTAGCCCACACAAACTGTCGAGAGCAAAGTTGACTCAAAAATGTGAGGGGAGGCACAAGGTGTGGCTTTGGCTGCTTAATGGGGAAGAATGTTGGCCTGGATGATTACTCATTGATGGTTAATGTTGTTTGTATTTATGCTCACTGCTAACTTTGCCCAAATTACAGTATCAAGTTTATGATATCTTATTCCTCTAAGATTAAACTGTGCCTAAAGTTCCAGTTCTGTTGCTATGGACTCCGATGTATTATACTACCTCCCAATGCAAGTTGCAGGAATTTGTTTGATTTGCAGGAATTGCTGTTTGATGGTTGGGAAGGTAGAGAGAGGATGGGGAACAGATAAAGGGGATGGTACTACAAACTTCGCCTTGTATCAGGACTAGACGCTCAGCATAAACAGCCAAAATAATTTGCCTCCCACCCTGGACAAGCAGCTGCTGCCCACTTGTGCTGCACTACAGGTTCAACACGACCTTGATACCAACCATGAAAATCAATCCCCAATCTCCTCACCAGGAAGTAGAGAATGATAACCGATTCACCTGTGGCTTTCAAGTAATCCTAACAGGACAAGGTCTGAAAAAGGGTCTTGACTCAACACCTGTCCGGAGATGCTGCCTGACCAGCTGAGTTACTCCAGCACCTTGTGTCCTTTGTTTGTATGACACACTTTCAAGAACTCATATTACATAGACACATAGAAAATAGGTACAGGAGTAGGCCATTCGGCCCTTCGAGCCTCCACCGCCATTCAATATGATCATGGCTGATCATCCAACTCAGTATCCTGTACCTGCCTTCTCTCCATGCCCCCTGATCCCTTTAGCCACATCAAACTCCCTCTTAAATATAGCCATTGAACTGGCCTCAACTATCTTTTGTGGCAGAGAATTCCAGAGATTCACCACTCTATGTTTGGAAAATGTATTCCTCATCTCGGTCCTAAAATATTTCCCCCTTATCCTTAAACTGTGACCCCTTGCTCTGGACTTCCCCAACATCGGAAACAATCTTCCTGCATCTAGCCTGTCCACCCCTTAAGAATTTTGTAAGTTTCTATAAGATCCCCCCTCAATCTTCTAAATTCTAGCGAGTACAAGCCGAGTCTATCCAGTCTTTCTTCATATGAAAGTCCTGACATCCCAGGAATCAGTCTGGTGAACCTTCTGTGTACTCCCTCTATGGCAAGAATGTCTTTCCTCAGATTAGGAGACCAAAACTGTACACAAGACTCCAGGTGTGGTCTCACCAAGACCCTGTACAACTGCAGTAGAACCTCCCTGCTCCTATACTCAAATCCTTTTGCTATGAATGGTAATATACCATTGGCTTTCTTCACTGCCTGCTGCACCTGCATGCCTACTTTTAATGACTGGTGTACCATGACACCCAGGTCTCGTTGCAACTCCCCTTTTCCTAATCGGCCACCATTCAGATAATAGGCTACTTTCCTGTTTTTGCCGCCAAAGTGGATAACCTCACATTTATCCACATTATATTGCAACTGCCATGCATTTGCCCACTCACCCAGCCTATCCAAGTCACCTTACAGCCTCCTAGCATCCTCCTCACAGCTAACACTGCCCCCTAGCTTCGTGTCATCCGCAAACTTGGAGATGTTGCATTCAATTCCCTCGTCCAAATCATTAATCTTATCTATCTATCTATTAATATATAAAACTCAAATCCGTCCGCCTGCAGTACGGATCCCTTCCTGCCTTTCGATTCATTGACGGCTGCTCCTTCCTATCAGCTTCCAACACACTTCGAAACAAAGTTGCAAGACAGGAACACTGAACTTTTCACTGCTGCAGCAGGCAGGGGAGGTGCAATTGAGGGAGGCAGGGGAGTGCTGGAAACTTACATTTGGCAACGGCTTCAGTTCCATTGGAGGAGACGGGTGCATGGTGGAATATTGGGTTGGGGGAATCACACCATTGGGGAAGCAGACCCAAGGGGTCTGCACTTGGTCTAGTATACCTTTAAAACTCTCGCCCCATCCGACCGCCTGCCGTACGGATCCCTTCCTGCCTTTCGATTCGTTCCCGCCGTGCGATGTCACAATGCCCGATGCTCGCGGACGTCCAATCGCGACGCCCGACGCTCGTGGACGTCCAATCGGAATGAATCCATTTGCATGTACGGCTTCCGGCCGCGTTTCTTCCTTTGATTCACCGCAACTCCGAAACCGGACGCAGAATCGCCGACGTCTTTTCCATTTCGGTAGAGATTTCGCTTTTCTTTCTAAGTATCCACTCCTCATTACATTTCGTCGTGTTTAAGTACACTTTTTTAATCAAATCCTTCACCCCCCCACCACAATATTTCAAAAATAAACAGGCTTCTCACCCATAGAAGCAGTCCCAGCCCCAGCCCCAGCCCCCTGGTGAATGTTCCATCGTGTGATGTCACAATGCCCAATGCTCACAGATGGACAATCGGAATGGATCCATTTACATATGCCTTTGCAGGAGCCCAGCCCCTGGTGAACGTTCCATCGTGTGATGTCACAATACCCAATGCTCAAATACATTGTTGCCATAGAGAACGCTCAGCGATTATTCAAATTCTTCACTAACTGTCATTCTGACTTTGCTTGTGAAGTGAAAAGTCCTGAATTGCATTTGTCTGATGCAGGAAGATTGTTCCCGATGTTGGGGAAGTCCAGGACAAGCGGGACACGGTTTAAGGATAAAGGGGAAATCCTTTAGTACTGAGATGAGGAAAACATTTTTCACACAGATAGTGGTGAGTCTCTGGAACTCTCTGCCACAGAAGGTAGTTGAGGCCAGTTCATTGGCTATATTTAAGAGGGAGTTAGATGTGGCCCTTGTGGCTAAAGGGATCAGGGGGTATGGAGAGAAGGCAGGTACAGGATACTGAGTTGGATGATCAGCCGTGATCATATTGAATGGCGGTGCAGACTCGAAGGGCCGAATGGCCTACTCCTGCACCTATTTTCTATGTTTCTATGTGTCCCTCTCCTCACCCCTCTCCCTCTGCCACCCATCTCTCTCTCTCCCCCCACCCCCCTTCCCTCTCTCCCCCACCCCCTTCCCCCACCACTCTGTCCCTCTTCCACCAGTCTCTCTACCCCTTCCTCCCCACTCTCCCACTTCTCTCCTCTTCCCCCACCCTTCTCCCTCCCTCACCCCTCTTTCTACCCTTCCCTGTCACACCCCTTCCCCTACCCCTGTCCCTCTTCCACCATTCCCCCGTCCCTCTTCCACCACTCCCACTACCCCTCCCTCCCTGCCCACTCTTCCACTTCTCTCCTCCTTCTCTCCTCCCCCTCTCCCTCTCCTCACCCCTCTCCCATCCCCTCTCTCTCCCACCCCTTCCCTCTCTACCCCACCCCCTTCCCTCTCCCCCGCACCCTTCCCCTCTGTCCCTCTTCCACCACTCCCCCTTCCCCTCCCTCTCCCACTTCTCTCCCCTTACCCCACCCCTCTCCCTCCTCCACCCGTCTCCCCCTCCCTTCCCCTCTCTCCCCCACCCCTTCTCCTCTGTCCCTCTTCCACCACACTCCCCCCTGTCCCTCTTCCACCATTCCTGCTACCCCTTTCCCCCTCCCTCCCTCCCCACTCTTCCACTTCTCTCCCCCCCTCCCCCCCCACACTCTTTCCCCTCTCTCCCCCCACCCCCTCTCCCCTCCCCCCTCACATCCCACTCTCCCCTCTTCCTCCACACTCTTCCCCCCTCTCCCTCCTCATTCCCTTCCCGTGCACAGTCTCTGCCTTTAAGAAGGAACTACATATGCTGGAAAATCGATGGTCGACATAAAAAAAGCTGGATAAACACAGCGGGTGCGGCAGCATCTATGGAGCGAATTGAATGGTCAACGTTTTTGGCCGAAACCCTTCTTCCGGGTTTCGGCCAAAAACGTTGCCCTTTTCCTTCGGTCCATAGATGCCGCTGCACCCGCTGAGTTTATCCAGCTTTTTTGTTGTTGTTCCAGCCTCTCTCTCTCTCTCTGCCCTTCTCTCTTCTCTCGACTCATGCACACCCGCTCCAACCCCTCCCCCCCACCTCTCTCCCCCATCCTCTCCTCCCCCTCTTCTTCTCCTCCCCCTCCCCCTCTCCACTCTCCTCCTCCCCTTCCTCACACAATATTTTTTGTGGGGGCGGGTCCACAGTGCGTGTGACTGTTTGTGGAGGCAGCCACGCGCTCTCCATTCAAGAAGACGCTCATCTGTTTGTGGAGGCGCGAGCTTAGTGTGTGAACAAAGATCCTATAGCGGAGCTCACCGCTACAAGATCTTTGTGCGTGACGACACACGCTGCCCCCCCCCTTTGGTATACCAGTAGGCGGCGCGGCTCTGGTCAGCAGCGGCCTCTGCAGCCTGTCCGCGTTTTTATTATTTTTTGTCTGTGTTTTTATGTAGTTTTTGTTATTTTATGTTGGGGTGTGTGTGTGGGGGGGCGGGGGTGGGGTGGGTGGGAGGGGGGGGAAACTTTTTGAATCTCTCCCTGCACTGGAGACCCGACCTTTTCTCGTCGGGTCTCAGGTGTCGTTGAGGCCGTAACGAGGAGCGGCCTCCAACAGGAAGAGACCGGGGACTCAGGTGCCGACTCACCGTTGCCGTCGCGGAGCTGGCCGGGTCTGGAGCGGGTGGAGCGGTGGAGGAGCGCTGCTGCTGCTGATGCTGTTGCTGCTGCTGCTGCTGCTGCTGCTGCTGCTACCGGAGAGTCGGAGGCTCCAACGGCAGGTCTGTGGACGACGGCGCCGGGAGCCCATGGCTCCCTGGAGGGAGACCGCTTTTCGGGGCTCTGCAACGGCGACTTCTCCCGCCCGAGTTGCGGGGTCGAAGAGTTCCTGGAGCGGGGCCTACATCACTGCCCCGCGCGGCTGGAATGGCCGCGGACTCTGCGAGCGCACACCGGGGGCTCCAACATCAAGACCCGGTGTGCGACCTCGCACCACCCGGCGTGGCTTTAATGGCCGCGGGACAATCGCCATCGCCAGCCGGGGGCTATGACTTTGACTCTGACATCGGGGGGGGGGAGAGTGCAGTGGAGAGATAAGTTTATTTGGCCTTCCATCACAGCTATGTGATGGATGTTTATGTTAAATGTAATTATGTTGTGTCTGGGGTCTATTTGTGTGTAATGTATGGCTGCAGAAACGGCATTTCGTTTGGACCTCCAGGGGTCCAAATGACAATTAAATTGACTCTTGACTCTCTCTTGACTCTTGACTCTTGGTGCAGGAGGCGCCGCAGCATCTGAACGTTCAGCGATTGTTCGAATTCTTCACTAACCGTCATCCTGACTTTGCTTGTGAAGAGAAAAGCCCCGAATTGCATTTGTCTGATGCAGGAAGATTGTTCCCGATGTTGGGGAAGTCCAGGACAAGCGGGGCACAGTTTAAGGATAAAGGTGAAATCCTTTAGTACTGAGATGAGGAAAACATTTTTCACACAGATAGTGGTGAGTCTCTGGAACTCTGGTAGTTGAGGCCAGTTCATTGGCTATATTTAAGAGGGAGTTAGATGTGGCCCGTGTGGCTAAAGGGATCAGGGGGTATGGAGAGAAGGCAGGTACAGGATACTGAGTTGGATAATCAGCCATGATCATATTGAATGGCGGTGCAGGCTCAAAGGTCCGAATGGCCTACTCCTGCACTTAATTTCTATGTTTCCCTCTCCCCACCCTCTCCCTCTCCCACCCATCTCTATCTCCCCCCACCCCCCTTCCCTCGCTACCGCCACCCCTTCCCCCTACCCCCCTGTCCCTCTTTCACCACCACCCCTATCCCTCCCTCCGCACTCTTCCACTTCTATCCCCCTTACCCCACGCCTCTCCCCCCCCACTCCTCCTCTCTCTTCCCTCCCTTCCCCTCTCTCCCCCACCTCATCCCCTACCCCTCTGTCAACTCTTCCACCACTCCCCCGTCCCTCTTCCACCACTCCCTCTACCCCTCCCTCCCTCCCCACTCTTCCACTTCTCTCCACTCTTTCACTTCTCTCCCACTCTCTCCTCCCCCTCTCCTCACTCCTCTCCCATCTTTCTCTCCCCCCCACCCCCTTCCCTGTCTACCCCACCCCCTTCCCCTCTCTCTCCCCCCACCCCCTTCCCCCTATTCCTCTGTCCCTCATCCATCACTCCCGCTACCCCTCTCCACCTCCCTCCCCCCTCTTCCACTTCTCTCCCCCTTCCCCTCCACTCTCCCTCCCTCCCGACTCTTTCCCCTCTTTCCCCCCACACCTCTCCCCATCCCTCCCTCCTCCCCATCCCCCCGCCCCCACATCTCTCCCCCCACCTCTCACCCTCTACCGCGCTCTCCTTTCCCTCCCAAATCTATCCCGTTTCCTCCTCCTCCCTCCCCTCTTCACACCTCACGCCCCCCCTCCCCCCCCCCCCCCCCCCGCAAACGCTGTTGGGGAAACAGACCCAACGGGTCTGCACTTGGTCTAGTTAGTATTTAAAACCTTTCCAATCCGCCAGTTTCCCATTAATCTGTGCCGTGTTAACTGCCTTCTCTTTTGCTTTTATGCTATCTTTGACTTCCTCTATCAGCCACGATGGCCTCGTTCTCCCCTTGGTCTGGTTCTTCCTCTTCAGGTTGAATATATCCTGCGTCTTCCGAATTATTCTCATAAACCCCTGCTATTTCTGTCCAATCTTCATACTTCTCGTGTCCCCTTCGTGTAGTTTGAGAGGGAGAAGCTGAAATCGGCGTGCCAGTATTTCTGTTGATTAAAGGCAACATTACTGAGGGAGGAACTGTAGTCAGCTCCTCCCTCAGTAACATTACCTTTAATCAAACCAAATACTGGCACGTCCGATTTCAGCTTCTCCCTCTCAAACTCCAGGTTGAATGCTATCATATTATGATCAATGTCTCTAAGCAATCCCTTCAATTTAAGTTCCCTAATCAACTGGTTCATTGCACACCAAATCTAGAATTGTCTTTTCCCCAGTGGGGTTGACCACAAGCTGCTCTAAGAAGCCATCCCATAGGCATTGTACAAATTCCTTCTCTTGGGATCCATTACCAACCTGATTTTCCGAATTTACTCACATATATAAATCCCCCATGACCACTGTTCTCAGTGAAATGACCTCGGTGAACTTCTGGCATCCAAATTTAACCAAACTATAAAAATATGATTATTACTACTTTATTCAGTGGTATGAGAAATGTGAGCTGTAATGGAGGAACTGAGTGAAATCCAGGTTAGCCGGGAAGTGGTGTTAGGTAAATTGAATGGATTATAGGCCAATAAATCCCCAGGGCCAGATAGGCTGCATCCCAGAGTACATAAGGAAGTAGCCCCAGAAATAATGGATGCATTAGTGATAATTTTTCAAAACTCCTTAGAGTAGTTCCTGAGGATTGGATGGTAGCTAATGTAACCCCACTTTTTAAAAAGGGAGGGAGAGAGAAAACGGGGAATTACAGACCAGTGAGTCTAACATCGGTAGTGGGAAAACTGCTAGAATCAGTTATTAAAGATAGGATAGCAGCACATTTGGAAAGGGGTGAAATCATTGGACAAAGTCAGCATGGATTTATGAAAGGTAAATCATGTCTGACGAATCTTATAGAATTTTTCGAGGATGTAACTAGTAGAGTGGATAAGGGAGAACCAGTGGATGTGTTATATCTGGACTTTCAGAAGGCTTTCGACAAGGCCCCACATAAGAGATTAGTATATGTTACATATGCTACTTATTCATTGTAGCAGTCCCAACCTCCTGCACTACTTTGTATGAGGCACACTCACCACACACACACACACACTGTGATTAGGTATGTAAGCACTTTAGTATTACTACGCCACACAGACAAAGGAGCTGAATAAAGGAGTACAATAAGGCAACTGAAACAACCTGAATTGTGTCGTTTATTATCAGGATATCAAACACGAAGACACAACATGGTGGCAGCGGTGACTCTCGAGTAAAAAACCGCGCTATTGTGAATCGCTATTGGGAATTAGGAACAGCGGCTGCAGAGAAATTGATTTTTTTTACTACGTCTTTGTGCACCCGCCTAACAACACAAGATGGCGGCCTCCACAGCGGCTGTTGCCGCAGCAATGAACCTCCACCCTACGATGAACTGGGACGCCGATGACGTGGTGGAGGCGTTCAAGAAATTCAAACAAAAGAGCCAGCTGGCATTCAAAAGCTTCCTGAAAGGAACTACAGATGAAGAGAAGGTCAGTTATATTTTACTATGGCTCGGGGAAAAGGGTCTAGACATTTTTAACAGTTGGAGCTTAACAGAGCCCGACTGCAATAATCCGGGAATAGTCCTTGAAAGGTTTGCGAACCATATGGAGCCCAAATCAAACCACAGAATCCATCGGTATGAGTTCCAAGGGCTAAGACAAGACCCACAAGAAACAACCGACACTTTCCTGTCGAGACTAAGGAACGTGGCCAAGAAATGCAGATTTGGTGATGAAGATGACAGAATTGTCGACCAGCTAATATGGGGGTGCGCCCACCAAGAGGTCCAAAAGTCCCTAATAGGGAAAGACACCCTCAACCTAAAAGACGCCGTAGATGCTGCCAGAGCTTTCGAAGCCACAAGGAAACAAATGTCCTCCCTCTCCCTTCAAGTTGGCTCATCTCAGAGCAGCACTAGAGTGAATATAGACGCTCTCTCAAAACGTGACCCTGGCTCCACCTTAAAGGCTCCAAAGCAGAAATTTTCTAGGCATGCAAACAAACAAGCAAGCCAAAGAAGCTGCTGGAACTGCGGTACAGAGCATGCATTTGATGATCGCAGGGAGTGCCCAGCATACGGGACTACCTGCAACTCCTGTGGGAGGCCTAACCACTGGAAGAAAATGTGTAGGTCAGCAAAATCATACAGCACCAAGCCAAAGCAGCAATGGTCAAAGAACGATAGAAATACGAGAAGGAAACAAATACACGCACACGTCCAACAGGAAGAGGAGATAACCTCAGATACCTCTGAGGAAGAATTCCTTTCCGTTGGGACCATTGACGTCCACGAAATGGGAAACAACAAACCACATAGCAACAGAGATGAAGCATATACTATAATACAACTACAGAAAAAAGTGGGAAAGAAAAGAACAACGATTAATCTAAGGCTCAAAATTGATACTGGAGCCCAGAGCAATATCTTACCAGTCAATCTTTACGGAAAGATATTCCCTGAACACATGACACAAGATGGCAGCGTCAGGAAAGGAATCCTTGGAAGTAGCGATGTAGTCCTAGCTGCATACGGAGGTTCCATAATCCCACAGCTAGGCAAAACAATCATAGCAGGAACATACAAAGGGAAAGAAGTGAAATGCCCCTTCTACATCACTAAATCGAAAGGACCTGCTATTCTCGGCCTGAACACGTGCCAAAGACTGAAGATTGTGTCAATCAACCATGAAATCAAGACAAACTCCTGCAGAATTGACAGAAACATACCCATCAAAAACCGGCCGCCCATCAGGAACAAAAAAGAATTGATTGACATGTACCCAGAGTGTTTTGACGATACCGTTGGTTGTTTTGAGGAATACGAATACCATATCACAGTAGACCCCAGTGTGAAACCAGTGATCCACCCACCCCGCCGTGTTCCCCTTGAACTGAAAGAGAGGCTAAGGGAACAACTAAACGAAATGGAAGAAAAGGGCATCATCACAGAAATAACTCAACCAACTGATTGGGTGAATTCAATTGTTGTCAAAGAAAAGCCAAACGGAAAACTAAGGATATGCCTTGATCCCAGGGATCTGAACAATGCATTGAAGCGCGACCATTATCCAACTCCAACCCTTGAAGAGATCACACCAGCACTGGCCGGTTCCAAGGTGTTCAGCAAGCTGGATGCTAGCAATGGATATTGGAACATCAAAATAGACCAAGAGTCATCAATGCTCACCACTTTCAACACGCCATTTGGCAGATTCAGATTCAACAGGCTCCCATTCGGGCTGAAGGTGAGTCAAGATGTCTTCCAGCGGAAAATAGATGAAACATACAAAGGCTGTAAAGGGGCAATCGGGATAGCAGATGATATCCAAGTATACGGCAGAGATGAAAACACGCATGATTACAACCTCCATGAGGCTATGGAAAAAAACTCGAAGAGCCGGCATAAAGCTCAATGCAGACAAATGTATGATCAAAGAAAGGGAGTGCAAATTCTTTGGACTGATTTACTCTGCAGAAGGAGTGTGAAACCGGACCCTACAAAAGTGGATGCTATCAACCACATGGAGGAACCCAAAGACAAGAAACAGCTAAGAAGTTTCCTAGGGCTCATACAATACATGGGAGTCTTCATACCTAAGCTTGCTAATCACACAGCAAATCTCCGTGAATTGATGAAAGACGACGCTGAGTTTGATTGGTGTGCTTCACATAGCCAAGATTTTGGGGAAATAAAACAACTCATCAGCAAAGAAACGATCCTGCAGTACTATGACAGGCAGAAACCTGTAACACTCCAAGTTGATGCCTCCATGAGAGGAGTTGGAGCAGTACTGATACAAAATGGCCGACCTATTGCGTATGCATCCAAAGCACTCACGCCTACAGAATCAAGGTACGCAAACATAGAGAGAGAACTCTTAGCAGTAGTCTATGGCTGCGAGAAATTTCACACTTACCTATATGGAAGAAATTTCGACATTGAAACAGACCACCGCCCTCTAGAACAAATCGAAAAAAAAAACCTCACCAAAGCACCAGCCAGACTACAGAGACTATTACTGAGGCTACAGCACTACGACTACAACATCAGATACAAGCCAGGAAAAGACCTGCTGCTAGCTGACGCCCTCTCCAGACTATCAACACATGACAAACAAGAGATGGAAGGGCTGAGCATAAAGATCCACCACATTGTGAGTGTGACAAGCGTGAAGCTGGAACAGATCAAAGAGGAAACAGCCAGAGATGAAGAACTCCAGCTCCTCACCCAAATGGTAATACAGGGGTGGCCAGAAAAGAGACAACAAGTTCAGCCTCTCCTCCGCGAATACTGGACCATCCGTGATGATATTTCGGTAGAGAATGGAGTCCTGATGGCCGGATCACGAATCATCATACCCAGGTCCATGCAAAAAGAAATCCTTGAAAAGATCCACCAGGGACACTTAGGAATGGAAAAGTGCAGACTCCGTGCTAAATCCGCTGTGTACTGGATAGGCATGTACAAGGACATAGAAAAGCTGGTATCTACATGCCACATATGCCAAAAATACAGGAATTCACAACAGAAGGAGGAAATGACACCCAGTGATATCCCAAGCCGGCCATGGCAAACCATCGGAGCAGACCTGTTCACAGAGAACCAGCAATGGTATTTGATTATGGCCTGCTACTACTCCAAATTCCCATTTGTGAGAAACGTAAAGGATTTGAAAGCTAAAACAATTGTGTCAATTGTTAGAGGGTTGTTTGCAGAGCAAGGAATACCTGAGCAGATCGTATGTGACAATGGAACCCAATTCACATCTCGGGAATTCAGAGAGCTAGCCACCGAATACGGGTTCAAAATCACAACATCTTCACCACATTACCCAAAGGGCCATGGGTTTATTGAAAGGCAAGTACAGACAGTCAAGAAAACACTAATAAAATGCCGAGAGGCAAAGGAGGATCCAAACCTGGCACTTTTATCCTTACGGGCAACTCCACTAAAGGCTGACATGAAGTCTCCTGCAGAAATGCTAAATGGCAGGAAATACAAAACCACCCTGCCAAGCAAAATCCAACCCCCTATCGACCAAGAAGAAACAAGGGCAAAATTGGCAGCTGCCCAGGAGGAGGGGCTGAAACAATACAACAAAAATGCACAGTACTTGCCTGAACTATTTCAAGGCCAAAACGTACATGCTCAGGATCCAACAACAAAGAAATGGACCCCAGCACAAATCACCAGCAGGGCTGGAACCCCAAAATCATATATCATAGAGACAGAACCGGGCAGGCAGTTGAGACGAAACAGAATTCACATCCGCCCGACACCTGAAATGTCAACACCTGCAACTTCAAAGACAACACCAGCAACTCCTAGGACACCACCCACAGCAGCAGCAACACCTACCATTGATGACAACACATTCTCACAAACTGCTATCAGTGAGTCATATAGTCAACCAGCACCAACCAATGGCCAGGAAACAACTCAACAAGTTACCAATACATCGAGTGCAACACTGCAGGCAACAACCAGATCTACTAGATCCAGGAGCAACATCTTACCCCCAGCGCGTTATCGCTAGCACTGGAAGGGACAAGTCACGCCAAGACATGACTCTTGACTGGCTACGCACTACCTGAAAGAAAACAAGCATTCCATTATATATTTTGTTGTGTAGTATATTAGAAAGCAGAATGCCACGAATGTGGGCAGAATAATCCCACGGTATCTGCTACAGGATTGCCACCCTCGCTCTGGCAATCCTCTAGTGTTACAAACTAACTTAGATATTTTACTAATTTTTGGTCCTTTCTTTTGAGAAGGGGGGATGTTACATATGCTACATATTCATTGTAGCAGTCCCAACCTCCTGCACTACTTTGTATGAGGCACACTCACCACACACACACACACACTGTGATTAGGTATGTAAGCACTTTAGTATTACTACGCCACACAGACAAAGGAGCTGAATAAAGGAGTACAATAAGGCAACTGAAACAACCTGAATTGTGTCGTTTATTATCAGGATATCAAACACGAAGACACAACAGTATACAAACTTAAAGCACACGGTATTGGGGGTTCAGTATTGATGTGGATAGAGAACTGGCTGGCAGACAGGAAGCAAAGAGTAGGAATAAACGGGTCCTTTTCAGAATGGCAGGCAGTGACTAGTGGGGTACTGCAAGGCTCAGTGCTGGGACCCCAGCTATTTACAATATATACTAGACCAAGCGCAGACCCGTTGGGTCTGTTCCCCCAACGTGTGGTTGGGGGGGGGAGGCGGGGGGGGGGGGAAGGCGGCATGAAGCGTCACACACTAACTATCCCCCTCCCCCCCCGCACTCACGCTAATTACCCCCCTTGATATTATATTAATATTATTAATTTGCTCCTTTTACCCCATAACCACCCTATCTACTGATGCATAGCCCTCAACTTGCAGTCAAATCGAGAGGGGGGGGCGGGGGGGTAGAGAGTGAGGGCAGAGAGAGAAGGGGCAGAGACAGAGACAGAGAGACAGGGGCAGAGGGATAGGGGGGTGGAGAGGAGGATCAGAGGGAGGGTGGGTGAGGGAGGGGGGGGGGGGGGGAGGAGGGGAGAGAGAGAGGGGGGTGACAGAGACAGAGAGGGGGGGAGAGAGGCTAAGGATCAGAGGGGAGGGAGGGTGGAGGGACGAGGGAGAGAGGGTGTGGAGGGGAGAGAGGTGGGGATCAAGGGGGGAGGGTGGGAGGGGAGAGAGGGGGGGAGGAGAGGAGTGGGCTGAGAGGGGGGTGAGGGTGGGATGAGAGGGGGGGTGGGTGAGGGGGGGGGGAGAGGTGGGGAGCAGGAAGGGGGCGGGAAGGGGGTAGGGGTCCAGGTGGAGGGTGGAGGGGAGGGGGGGTTTAGGGGAGAGGGAGAGAGGGGGGAGAGAGCAGAGAGGGGGGGAGGGGAGGGGGAGTGGGGGGGAGAGAGGAGAGAGGAGAGGGGGGGAGAGAGGAGAGGGGGGAGAGGTGAGGGGGAGAGAGAAAGTGAGAGGGATAGGGAGAGAGAGAGAGAGGTGGGGAGAGAGAGGAGGAGAGAGAGAGAGAGAGAGAGTGCCTTTTTAATTCAACCCAAACAAACATTTGCAGGCAGTGCTTTTTTACTTCAAACTAACTATATTTTCATTTTCAAACCAAATTAAGGGTACTCACAGTGCTGTAGACATTTGTTCAGTGTCATTCAGAGCTCAGAGTGACAGAGACTAATTGACAGAGCTCCAGCTTGCAGAGACTAATTGAGGCACACCACTTCCTGGTTTTATAGTCCCTTCCCCTGCCTCCAGCGGGGGCAGCAGAGAGAATGGGGAATTTTGTAAAAACATTAATATCTCTGTCATTTTTCATCGACAGGAAAAATCCTCGGCACACATATGGCGGAGGGGGGCTCTGAGCGAGGTGGCCAAAAATGACGGCCGTAGGTGGCGGCGTTCTCTCGGAAATCGCAGCACAGATGGCCAAAACCGGTCAAGAACAGACTTTTAGTAATATACTAGGCCAAGTGCAGACCCGTTGGGTCTGTTTCCCCAACAGCGTTTGCGGGGGGGGGGGGGGGGGGGGGGGGGGGGGGGGGGGGGGGGGCGTGAGGTGTGAAGAGGGGAGGGAGGAGGAGGAAACGGGATAGATTTGGGAGGGAAAGGAGAGCACGGTAGGGGGTGAGACATGGGGGGAGAGAGATGGGGGGGGAAAGAGGGGAAAGAGTCAGGAGGGAGAGTGGAGGGGAAGGGGGAGAGAAGTGGAAGGGTGGGGAGGGAGGTGGAGAGAGGGGTAGCGGGGGGAGTGATGGATAAGGGACAGAGGGATAGGGGGAAGGGGGTGGGGGGGGAGAGAGAGAGAAGGGGGTGGGGTAGACAGGGAAGGGGAGTGGGGGAGAGAGGGATGGGGGAGAGGGGTGAGGAGGGGGAGGAGAGGAGAGTGGGAGAGAAGTGAAAGAGTGGGAGAGAAGTGAAAGAGTGGGGAGGGTGGGAGGGGTAGAGGGGCAGCGGGAGTGGTAGAAGAGGGACGGGGGAGTGGTGGAAGAGGGACAGAGGGGTAGGGGATGGGGTGGGGGAAGAGAGGGGAAGAGAGAGGAGTGGGGGTGGGAGAGGCATGGGGTAAGGGGATAGAAGTGGAAGAGTGGGGAGGGAGGGGTAGGGAGAGTGGTGAAAGATGGACAGAGGGGTAGGGGGAAGGGGGGGGTGGTGGGTAGCGAGGGAAGGGGGGGGGGGGGAGGAGAGAGAGAGATGGGTGGGAGAGGGAGAGGGGTGGGGAGAGGGAAACATAGAAATTAAGTGCAGGAGTAGGCCATTCGGACCTTTGAGCCTGCACCACCATTCAATATGATCATGGCTGATCATCCAACTCAGTATCCTGTACCTGCCTTCTCTCCATATCCCCTGATCCCTTTAGCCACACGGGCCACATCTGACTCCCTCTTAAATATAGCCAATGAACTGGCCTCAACTACCTTCTGTGGCAGAGAGTTCCAGAGACTCACCACTATCTGTGTGAAAAATGTTTTCCTCATCTCAGTACTAAAGGATTTCACCTTTATCCTTAAACTGTGTCCCGCTTGTCCTGGACTTCCCCAACATCGGGAACAATCTTCCTGCATCAGACAAATGCAATTCCGGACTTTTCTCTTCACAAGCAAAGTCAGAATGACGGTTAGTGAAGAATTCGAACAATCGCTGAACGTTCAGATGCTGCGCGCGCCTCCTTTACCAAAGGGGGGGGGGGGGGGGGGAGCGTGTGTCGTCACGCACAAAGATCTTGTAGCGGTGAGCTCCGCTATAAGATCTTTGGTCACACACTAAGCTCGCGCCTCCGCAAACAGATAAGCGTCTTCTTGAATGGAGAGCGCGTGGCCGCCTCCACAAACAGTGACACGCACTGTGGACCCGCCCCCACAAAAAATATTGTGTGAGGAAGGGGAGGAGGGGTGGAGAGGGGGAGGGGGGGGGGGGGTGGAGAAGAAGAGGGGGAGGAGAGAGGAGGGGGGAGAAGGGTGGGGGGGAGGGGTTGGAGCGGGGTGTGCATGAGTCGAGAGAGAGAGAGAAGGGCAGAGAGAGAGAGAGAGAGAGGCTGGAACAACAACAAAAAAGCTGGATAAACTCAGCGGGTGCAGCGGCATCTATGGACCGAAGGAAAAGGGCAACGTTTTTGGCCGAAACCCGGAAGAAGGGTTTCGGCCAAAAACGTTGACCATTCAATTCGCTCCATAGATGCTGCCGCACCCGCTGTGTTTATCCAGCTTTTTTTATGTCTACCTTCGATTTTCCCGCATCTATAGTTCCTTCTTAAAGGCAGAGACTGTGCACGGTAAGGGAATGAGGAGGGAGAGGGGGAAGAGAGTGTGGGAGGAGGGTAGAGTGGGGATGGGGGGGGGAGGGGGAGAGGGGGAGGGGGGGGGGAGAGAGGGGAAAGAGAGTGTGTGGGGGGGGAGGGGGGGGGGGGGAGAGAGGGGGAGAGGGGGAGGGGGAGGGAGGGGGAGAGGGGTAGCAGGAATGGAGGAAGAGGGACAGGGGGAGCGGTGGAAGAGGGACAGAGGGGGGTAGGGGAAGGGGTGGGGGGAGAGAGGGGAAGGGAGGGGGGGAGACAGGGGTGGAGGAGGGAGAGGGGTGGGGTAAGGGGAGAGAAGTGGGGAGAGAGGGAGGAGGGAAGGGTGGAGTGGTGGAAGAGGGACAGAGGGGAAGGGTGCGGGGGAGAGGGGGAGGGGGGGTGGGGTAGAGAGGGAAGGGGGGGGGGAGAGAGAGGGATGGGAGAGGGGTGAGGAGGGGGAGAGGGGAGGAGACAAAGGAGAAGAGAAGTGGAAGAGTGGGCAGGGAGGGGGGGGGTAGCGGGAGTGGTGGAAGAGGGACGGGGGAGTGGTGGAAGAGGGACAGAGGTAGGGGAAGGGGGTGTGACATGGAAGGGTATAGAAATAGGGGTGAGGGAGGGGGAGAGGGGTAAGAGGAGAGAAGAGTGGGAGAGTGGGGAGGAAGGGGTAGAGAGACTGGTGGAAGAGGAACAGAGTGGTAGGGGAAAGGGGGTGGGGTAGAGAGGGAAGGGGGGTGGGGGAGCGAGAGAGATGGGTGGCGGAGGGAGAGGGGTGAGGAGAGGGACACATAGAAACATAGAAAATAGGTGCAGGAGTAGGCCATTCGGCCCTTCGAGTCTGCACCGCCAGTCAATATGATCACGGCTGATCATCCAACTCAGTATCCTGTACCTGCCTTCTCTCCATACCCCCTGATCCCTTTAGCCACAAGGGCCACATCTAACTCCCTCTTAAATATAGCCAATGAACTGGCCTCAACTACCTTCTGTGGCAGAGAGTTCCAGAGACTCACCACTATCTGTGTGAAAAATGTTTTCCTCATCTCAGTACTAAAGGATTTCCCCTTTATCCTTAAACCGTGTCCCGCTTGTCCTGGACTTCCCCAACATCGGGAACAATCTTCCTGCATCAGACAAATGCAATTCAGGACTTTTCACTTCACAAGCAAAGTCAGAATGACAGTTAGTGAAGAATTTGAATAATCGCTGAGCGTTCTCTATGGCAACAATGTATTTGAGCATTGGGCATTATGACATCACACGATGGAACGTTCACCAGGGGCTGGGCTCCTGCAAAGGCATATGTAAATGAATCCATTCCGATTGGCCATCTGTGAGCATTGGGCATTGTGACATCACACGATGGAACATTCACCAGGGGGCTGGGGCTGGGGCTGCTTCTATGGGTGAGAAGCCTGTTTATTTTTGAAATATTGTGGTGGGGGGGGGGGGGTGAAGGATTTGATTAAAAAAGTGTACTTAAACACGACGAAATGTAATGAGGAGCGGATACTTAGAAAGAAAAGCGAAATCTCTACCGAAATGGAAAAGACGTCGGCGATTCTGCGTCCGGTTTCGGAGTTGCGGTGAATCAAAGGAAGAAACGCGGCCGGAAGCCGTACATGCAAATGGATCCATTCCGATTGGACGTCCGCGAGCATCGGGCATTGTGACATCGCACGGCGGGAACGAATCGAAAGGCAGGAAGGGATCCGTACGCAGGCGGTCGGATGGGGCGAGAGAGTTTTAAAAGTATACTAGACCAAGTGCAGACCCGTTGGGTCTGCTCCCCCAATGGTGTGATTCCCCCAACCCAATATTCCACCATGCACCCGTCTCCTCCAATGGAACTGAAGCCGTTGCCAAATGTACGTTTCCAGCACTCCCCTGCCTCCCTCAATTGCACCTCCCCTGCCTGCTGCAGCAGTGAAAAGTTCAGTGTTCCTGTCTTGCAACTTTGTTTCGAAGTGTGTTGGAAGCTGATAGGAAGGAGCAGCCGTCAACGAATCAAAAGGCAGGAAGGGATCCGTACTGCAGGCGGATGGATTTGAGTTTTATATATTAATAGATAGATAGAGGGCAAATAAAAAAGCAATAAGGAAAGAAAAGATTAAATATACAAGTAAGCTAGGTAACAATATAAAAGAGGATACCAAATGTTTTTACAGATGTAAAAAAAGTAAAAGGGAGGCAAGAGTGGACATTGGACCACTGGAAAATGATGCTGGAGAAATAGTAGTAACAGGGATTAAGGAAATGGCGGATAAACTGAATTATTTCTTTGCATCAGTATTTGCAGTGGGAGACACCAGCAAAGTGCTAGAAATCCAACAGTCAAGGTAGAAGTGAGTGTAGTTCCTATTACTAAGGAGAAGGTGCTTGGGAAGCTGAAAGGTCTGAAGGTAGGTTGGAAGATTAGAATATAAAAGCAAGGATGAAATACTGAGGCTTTATCAGATGCTGGTGAGGCCACATTCGGAATATTTGGTGATCAGTTTTGGGCCCCATATCTAAGGAACAATGCGTTGGCTTTGGAGAAGGTCCAGAGGAAGTTTACGAGAATGATCCTGGGGATGATTGGGTTAATGTATGAGGAGCGTTTGCTGGCTCTGGGCTTGTACTTGCTGGAGTTTAGAAGGATGAGGGGGATCTCACTGAATTCTACTGGTTTATGAAAGGCCAAAGTAGAGTGGACATGGAAAGGATGTTTCCAGTAATGGGAGAGTCTAGAACAGGAGGGCACGGATCAGAATAAAAGAATGTACCTTCAAAATGGAGATGAGGAGGAATATCTTTAGCCAGACAGTGGTAAATCTGTGTAATGCATAAGGCGGGTATTGAGATGTTCTTGATTATTAAAGGTTTCAAAGGTTACGGAGAGAATGCAAGAGAATGGGGTTGAGAGGGAAAAATAATTAGCCATGATTGAATGGCGGAGCAGATGATGGATCGAAGGTCTTAATTCTGCACTTATGTCTCATGCTCTTATCATCAACATCAATTTCATGTTTATTTGTTTCATGTAGAATGGCTTATAAATAGAGCCAGCATTTTGCCATGAATGTCATGTGCCTTTCCATGCCTATTTTGATGATTTCACCAGGATAATATCTTTTTCACGATCGAGTGCCTAAATCAGCCTTTTTTTTTGCCATTTTGCAAAAAGGGTGTGCTATTTTCTCTAGTTGTACAATAATTACAATGGCATTTCCTATGTTAACAAGTTAATATTAATGTTATTATTAACGTGTTAACATAGTATTACTTACAAGAAAATTTCCACCACCGGGGCGAAACCCGGGGCGCCACCGTCGGTCATTCGTGCTGGTTCAGTTTTCTCCAAAATCTATTTAAGAAAGAACTGCAGAACTGCTGGAAAAATCGGAGGTAGATAAAAAATGCTGGAGAAACTCAGCGGGTGAGGCTGCAACTATGGAGAGAAGGAATAGGCGACGTTTCCGGTTGAGACCCTTCTTCAGACTGATGTGGGGGGGGGGGGGGAAGAAAGGAAGAGGCGGAGATAGTAGGACTAGAAGGAGAGCTGGGAAGGGGAGGAGGGAGAAGACAACGGCTATCTAAAATTAGAGAAGTCAATGTTGATATCGCTGGGGTGTAGACTACCCAAGCAAAATACCCAAGCTTGTCTCCTCACTACATTTACTGCTGGCTCCAGTCGCAAATCTGAATTTCCGAGTGATTTGTGCAAGGCATTCATTGATGCGTGAGACCACACCTGGAGTATTGTGTACAGTTTTGGTCTCCAAATCTGAGGAAGGACATTATTGCCATAGAGGGAGTGCAGAGACGGTTCACCAGACTGATTCCTGGGATGTCAGGACTGTCTTATGAAGAAAGACTGGATAGACTTGGTTTATCTAGAATTTAGAAGATTGAGAGGGGATCTTATAGAAACTTACAAAATTCTTAAGGAGTTGGACAGGCTAGATGCAGGAAGATTGCTCCCGATGTTGGGGAAGTCCAGGACAAGGGGTCACAGCTTAAGGATAAGGGGGAAATCCTTAAAAACCGAGATGAGAAGAACTTTTTTCACACAGAGAGTGGTGAATCTCTGGAACTCTCTGCCACAGAGGGTAGTTGAGGCCAGTTCATTGGCTATATTTAAGAGGGAGTTAGATGTGGCCCTTGTGGCTAAGGGGATCAGGGGGTATGGAGAGAAGGCAGGTACGGGATACTGAGTTGGATGATCAGCCATGATCATATTGAATGGCGGTGCAGGCTCGAAGGGCCGAATGGCCTACTCCTGCACCTAATGTCTATGTTTCTATGTTTCTATGCTGGAATTCCACTGTGGAAATTTGAAAACAAATCTCTCAGAGGTTTTTAAAGAAATACACAGAGGAACATATACTAAGTTCCAAGTGAGTCATCATTATGGAAAAAATATTTTGACAGCAACTTCAACATTCTTGTGGAGAAAATTAGGGGTGAAGTTGCATGCAACAGAATATGGAATCCAATAGGCGAGACAACCAATGCTGTGTGGAGATCTGTTGCCAATGTGGTCATCGCTACACTGGAGGCAGGTCAACCATCAAAAGAGTATTTGTTGACATCGGAAGTATTGGAGAAGTCAAACAGCTTAACTATTGCTCAGTTGTTTACATCTTCACTTGCTGTACTTTGGTCAGAAAGTATATAACACAATAATGTACTTCTGTTTGTGACTTAACGTTTTTGCAGAAAAACTCCCTCTGTGTTTATTGTTTCCAATTTTGCAAACGTCCCACAAACTATCACTTCCCTTGAGAAATATAGCGAAACATTAGTGAATAACTTGCAGGTTTTCAACAAAGTAACTGATGATATTCGTAAAGTTCCTGGCGATGTAGGTAAAGACATGCACGGAAAATATGAGAGAGTAATTTTAGCTAACAAAGATCTTGAAGAAATACAAAACAGCTAAAGTTCTCAAAGATAGTTGTAATGCACAAGATAGCGATATGAATATAGAGTCTATAGCTTGTTTCGGGTATGCACCAGTCACCTCAGCTGGGGTAGAAATAAGTTTTTCACAACTGAAGCATATTCTGTTTGACAGATGGCATATTTTAACACCAGATCATTTGAAAAAATCCTAGTAATTTTGTGCAACCAGGCAACTTTGGTCATTTAATGTAGTATACCTTTATATTATTATTTTTAGCCATATTTTGGTGGAGGAAATAAATGTCCTTTTTAATCAATAAATGCCTTTTCGTGCCTTTTTTGTAATTTTATTTTGCCGTTTTGCCTGTCTATTTCAGATTTTAGTAGTGCCTAAACATCCTGGCTCTACATAAATATAAATTACAGCGTTACTGACTTTAATTATATATTTGACTCAGTGTTGAGAGTATAATCATGTAACAAACAAGAATAAATACCCTCTCTGGATAACATAGCATAGAATTAAATCTAGAAATAGGTTTCATTTGGCCTAATGTATATACAAATCATTTTTATTATTTGCTACTACTATTGATAGATTGAATAACCTACACAAACAATAAGGTCGTAGCAATAATGTATGGGCTGATAATATCTGCAGTATATTAACTGGATATATACAAGGTGAAAAGGAGGGTTTAAATATAAGAATGGACAAATGACACACATAATGCCTGCAAAGTGCTGCATTGATGTATATATAGGTAGCATAAAGAAACAGCAAGCAGATCTTGTACAAGTAAATGATAAGCCCATTGTATTTGTATTTTTGGAAGATCCTGCAGGATAGTACCTTTGCTGTTGTGAGGTAGCACAGAATTGGGAGTGCAGGAAGGAACTGCAGATGCTGGTTTAAACCAAAGGTAGACACAAAAAGCTGGAGTAACTCAGTGGGTCAGACAACATCTCTGGAGAAAAGGAATCTGTGTGACCCGCTGAGTTACTCCAGCTTTTTGTGTCTAGATACAGAATTGGGAGCAGTCTACTCACCTCGATTGGACAGAACGAATGGGGATGAATAGATCATTCTCAGATTGGCAGGCTGTGCTTTATAGCGTACGACAAAGATTGGTGCTTTGATCCCAGCTACTCATGATTTCCATCAATTATTTGGCTCAAGATAAACTGTCAGATTTCCAAGTTTGCAGATATTTAACTAGGTGGGATGGTGGGCATGAAGGATAGTATAAAGTAGCTTCAAGTGGATAGGGACAAGCTAAGTGTGAGGGCAAGAGCGTGGCAGATGGAATATAATGTGAAAAAATATAATGTCATTCACTTTTGTATCTTCAAAGGGACCCGGGTGTGTTTGTCTACAAAACACTGAAAGCAAACATAGTCAGGATCTTCAGCACCTCCTCAACCATAATACCGACTGCCCAAGTTCCCAGCCCTCATGCCTTTCTTCATGGTAAAAACAGAGGTGAAATACTCATTGAAGACTTTGCCCATTTCCTGTGGCTCCATACTGAGTTCCTGAAGGGTCATATTCTATCTCTGGTTACCCTTTTTTCCATGATGTACTAAAATCTCTTGTGATTATCTTTAATATTATCTGGCTGAGCTATTGCCTGTCTCTCTTGTTTTCCTTTTTTAGCTTGCTCCTCAGTTCCCGAAACTCCTCCAGGGGTACACTTGATCCCAACTGCCAATACCTACCACATGCCTCCTTCTTACACTTAACCAGAGCTTCAATTTCTCTTGGCATCCAAGCTTCCTTACACCCACCTGCCTTGTCTTTCACTCTGACAGTAACATACCTGTATATGTCCTGGACCCTGAAGATCAGAACAAGTAGCATGGCACTGCATGATGAACTGATTCACAGACATTTACAGAACTAGATCTAGATCAGCCACACAAACTTTCCTCACTATTTGCTCAGATCGTAGGTTATAGAAAGACAATTTATTTTATAGTTAGCATTTTTATAATACTCCTGAACCACAGACATCTTTATTACAGAGTTGTGATGAAATAGTAGCTAAGTATTAATATCAAGTTATATTTAATGTAAAATTTACAACTGGCATAGTATTACCTTGAGAAAAAAAAACTTTCTAATATGAATACTTTGAAAGAAAAGTATTAAAAGTTAAACCAGCTCATAAAATAACTGGAACCACATAACAGGTGAAAAATCACAGCCTTCGTAATCTATTTTCCATTTGCTTTTTAAAGGCCTGCATATGGTTTCAAAATAATAGTTATTCATTCATCATTCATCTGAATCTTTCTCCAGTTATCTGGATGGACTTGCACAATTAATACATCTCGGGATTCCTGGTGCATGATGTAATTCTCCAAAGCATCTCAGGATAACTAAACACATTTAAACAGAATAATATACTATGTACAGTCAGCTACAACCCCATTTATTTGCATTACAATTAGCCACATAAAGAACATTTTTACATGAATTATTGAGAAAATAAGAGGTTGTTTATCTAACATATATTACATGTTTTAATCCTTTGTAGAAGTCAGTGGCAAATTGTTCAATTTGCAACTCCTAAGAATAACACTGCAGTCAATTCAATTTATAGATTAAAAATGGCTGAATACTTGTGGTGGATGCAAGTCCTTTAAATAATTGACGAAAAATACATTTCTTCATGCTTAGACAATTATCTGTACAGAAAAATATGTTCTAATTCTTGCCGGTAACATTGGCTCCTTCCAACTTTCAGCAGGCAGCCACAAAATAAATAAGCAATGACAGTGAATCTAATGTGCAAACAAAACAAAGACAAATACTTTAAATAAATTATTTCTGATTTCAACAGTATTAACACCTCTTTAACCCAGACTCTACCTAAAGGAATCAATGTACACCTCAAGAAAGTTAATGTGAACAATTTCCTTGGTTCAATTCGTTTTTGCAATTTGAATAAATCATGTGAAACATATTGAGGAAATTGGAAAAAAAAGCTTCATGCCCATCAGCGTTCATTGTGGTCAGTGGCACAAAGAAAAGCAACATTCATCCTGGACTCTAATCCATTGTCCTTTTTGAAGTATTGCCTTTGGCTCATTTTGAAGATAGGTGGGTATGCTGTTAAAATTCTATATTCTATGTGCTCTTTTTGGTTTTGGGAATAGACTTAATTGTGTGTTTATATCCAGAGCCATTATTGGTTGGGGTTATGGATCTACGTAGCTCTGGCTTACCAGAGATTGAACCCGATCTTATTGCTGTGTTCAGATGTGTGGGTGACCACGCTTGTTTATCTTGCAATGGTGATCGTTTCATGCTTAGTTTTGGAGAAGCCTTGTTGTTCCCAGGAGGCTGAAATTAACCAAAGTACAAGTGAAAATTGACCATCAAATAATTTTAAAAAGGAAGATTCAAATGTCACTATCACCCAGGGTCAGTAGCAATGGTTTGAAAATAATTATGTTTTCCAAGTTACATATGCAGAGCACCTCAGCCAGAATCTCAGGTCTTCTAACTTTTTTAATTAAATTCAGATAGGTTTACTAGAAGGATGGGCTCTGAGTATTTAATAAACAATTTTGGATATTTTGCGGAATTTATCAAGCATGCAACACAAGGTAAAAGTATGAACTGATACAGGCACCAACTTTGAATACAGATCCATTTCCATTCAAACATGGAATCAGCCAGTGATAAAACCTATATTAAGTTGAAGATGGGTCGCAACCCGAAACATCACCTATCCATGTTCCTCAGGGATACTGCCTGATCTGCTGAGTTACTCCAATACTTTGTGTCCTTTTGTGTATTAACCAGCATCTGCAGTTCTTTGTTTCTATTATTTACGTTGCAGGTATATCCACCATTACATCATTTTTTTTACTGAGAGCACATAGTCTATAGTAACAGGAGTGATTTATAAATTGTTACATTTAACCACTCTTTGGTACAGAAATCAGCATTGTGGCACAAATTTAAATTAGCATATTCTTTACTAAGAGCAGCCTTCCAAAATTCTTAACATTTTGTTTCCATGCGTAGATGACTGTTACGTGATAAAAAGTGCCAAAGCCTTCAACCAAAGAATGCCCACCTAACTCAAAAAACAGTTACACTTAGACTTTAAAAGAATGCTTCATAAAGGAAAACTAGACATGCTCAGTAACATTTCTTTAACAAATGGCAAAGTTTCCAAGACAGATTTTTTTTCCAGCTAATATGATACATATCATTTATATGCATGAAAACAACTATAATTGTAAACATCAGAATAGGTCCTACATAATTTTATTTTTATCCCTTAACTTTCTGTTTGAGAAATATTTAAATAACTTAACCTGATTCCTATTTTAACTTCTAATTAGCTTGTTTCCAAGTGTTTCCAGTCTAACTTTTCAAATTATCTTACTATGGTTAGTTCTTACAAAAGGTAAAAGTTAAAAAATATCTCCCCCCCCCCATTTATGTTAAATGCTCGTAATTTCAAACTCCAAGCGGGCTGTCATGTGCCTTTTCTTGAGGAGTGGCTTCTGTCTGGCCACTCTACCATAAAGACCTGATTGGTGGAATGCTGCAGATATAGTTGTACTTCTGGAAGGCTCTCCCATCTCCACAGAGGAACTCTGGAGCTCTGCCAGAGTGACCATCGGGTTCTTGGTCACCTCCCTGACCAAGCCCTTCTCCCTCGATTGTTCAGTTTGGCCGGGCGGCCAGCTCTATGGTTCTGAAGTTCTTCCATTTAGGAATGACGGAGGCCACTGTGCTCTTCGGGACCTGCAATGTTGCAGAAATTGTTTTATACCCTTCCCCAGATCTGTGTCTTGACACAATCCTGTCTCGGAGGTTTACAAGTCAATTTTGTGTGCAATAGCAAAAGGTTTGAATACTTATCTAAATTAGATATTTCTGTTATTTATTTTTAATTACTTGGCAAAAATGTCAAAACACCTGTTTTCGTTTCTTCAATCTGGGATATTACGTGTAGATTGATGATAAAATAATTAATTTAATCCATTTTAAAAGGGCTGTAACGTAACAAAATGTGGAAAAAGTGAAGGGGTCTGAATATTTTATGAATGCATTGTAAATGTTTAACTGTTGCGATAGTTCCTGCCTTAACATCCTCCTCCTGCAGCTTGTCCCATACACCCACCACCCTTTGTGTAAAAAAGTTAACCCTCCTGTTAAATATTTTCCCCCCTCACTTTAAACCTAAGTCCTCTGGTTCTTGATCCCCCAATTCTGGACTCTGTGCATTGCCCGATTTATTCCTCTCATGATTTTGTACACTTCTAGAGGATTGCCTGCCCCTCATCCTCCTGCACGCCAAGGATTAAAGTCCTAGCCTGCTTAATCTCTACCAACAGCTCAGGTCCTCCAGAACTGGCAGCATTCTTGTAAATCTTTTCTGCACCCTTTCCAACTTGACAATATATTTCCTATAACATGGTGACCAAACTGAACACAATACTTGAAATGTGGTCCCACCAACATCTTATATACAATGCCCTCCATAATGTTTAGGACAAAGACCCATCAGTCATTTATTTGCCTCTGTACTCCACAATTTGACATTTGTAATAGAAAAAGTCACATGTGGTTAAAGTGCACATTTTCAGATTTTATTAAAGGGTATACATTTTGATTTCACCATGTAGAAATTACAGCTGTGTTCATACATAGTTCCCCCATTGCAGAGCACCATAATGTATGGAACACATGGCTTCACAGGTGTTTGTAATTGCTCATGTGTGTTTAAATGCCTCCTTAATGCAGATATAAATGATCTCTCAGCGCCTAGTCTTTCCTCCAGTCTTTACATCACCTTTGGAAACTTTTATTGCTGTTTATCAACATGACGACCAAAGTTATGCCAATGAAAGTCAAATAAGCCATTATGAGACTGAGAAACAAGAATAAAACTGTTAGAGACATCAGCCAAACCTTAGGCTTACCAAAATGAATTGTTTGGAACATCATTAAGAAGAAAGAGGGCACTGGTGAGCTTACTAATCGCAAAGGGACTGGCAGGCCAAGGAAGACCTCCACAGCTGATGACAGAAGAATTCTGTCCACAATGAAATCCCCAAATACCTGTCCAACAGATCAGAAACACTCTTCAGGAGAGGGTGTGGATTTGTCAATGATCACTGTCCGCAGAAGACTTCATGAACAGAAATACAGAGGCTACACTGCAAGATGCAAGTAGTTCTATTCAGCCACAAAAATAGGATGGCCAGGTTACAGTTTGCCAAGAAGTACTTAAACAAGCAACCATAGTTCTTTAAAAAGGTTTTGTGGATAGATGAGACGAAGATTCACATATCAAAGTAATGTTAAGAGCAAAGTATGGAGGAGAGAAGGAACTGCCCAAGATCCAAAGCATACCGGCCTGGCAGAGCATCACCAGAAAAGACACCCAGCAACTGGTGATGTCCATGAATCGCAGACTTCTAGTAATCATTATATTCAAAGGATATGCAACAAAATACTAAACATGACTACTTTCATTTACATGGCATTGCTGCGCCTCAAACATTATGGTGCCATTGTTATCCCACTTTTTAAGAAAGGCGGGAGAGAGAAAACAGGGAATTATAGACCAGTTAGGCTGACATCGGTGGTGGGGAAAATGCTGGAGTCAGTCATAAAAGATGAAATAGCGGCACATTTGGATATCAGTAACAGGATCGGTCCGAGTCAGCATGGATTTACGAAGGGGAAATCATGCTAGAATAATCTTCTGGAATGTTTTGAGGAAGTAACTAGGAAAATGGTCAAGGGAGAGCCAGAGGATGTAGTGTAACTTGACTTTCAGAAAGTCCCACATAGGAGATTAGTGGGCAAAATTAGGGCACATGGTATTGGGGTAGAGTGCTGACATGGATAGAAAATTGGGTGGCAGACAGGAAACAAAGAATAGGGATTAACGGGTCCATATAACCATATGACAATTACAGCACGGAAACAGGCCATCTCGACCCTTCTAGTCCGTGCCGAACACATATTCTCCCCTAGTCCCATATACCTGTGCTCAGACCATAACCCTCCATTCCCTTCCCATCCATATAACTATCCAATTTATTTTTAAATGATAAGAACGAACCTGCCTCCACCACCTTCACTGGAAGCTCATTCCACACAGCTACCACTCTCTGAGTAAAGAAGTTCCCCCTCATGTTACCCCTAAACTTCAGTCCCTTAATTCTCATGTCATGTCCCCTTGTTTGAATCTTCCCTACTCTCAGTGGGAAAAGCTTTTCCACGTCAACTCTGTCTATCCCTCTCATCATTTTAAAAACCTCTATCAAGTCCCCCCTTAACCTTCTGCGCTCCAAAGAATAAAGCCCTAACTTGTTCAACCTTGTCCCTTTCAGAATGGCAGGCAGTGACTAGTGGGGTACCGCAAGGATGAGTGCTGGGACCGCAGGTATTTTCAATATATATTAATGATTTAGATGAGGGGATTACAAGTAACATTAGCAAATTTGCAGATGACACAAAGGTGGGTGGCAGTGTGAACTGTGAGGAGGATGCTATGAGAATGCAGGGTGACTTGGACAGGTTGGGTGAGTGGGCACATGCATGGCAGATGCAGTTTAATGTGGATAAATGTGAGGTTATCCACTTTGGTATCAAAAACAGGAAGGCAGATTATTATCTAAATGGCGTTGAGTTGGGAAAAGGGGAAGTACAACGGGATCTGGGGGTCCTTGTTCATCAGTCAATAAAAGTAAGCATGCAGGTACAGGAGGCAGTGAAGAAAGTGAATGGCATGTTGGCCTTCATATCAAGAGGAGTTCAGTATAGGAGTAAGGAGGTCCTTCTGCAGATGTACAAGACCCTAGCGAGACCACACCTGGAGTATTGTGTGCAGTTTTGGTCTCCAAATTTGAGGAAGGACATTCTTGCTATTGAGGGAGTGCAGCGTCAGGTCACGAGGCTAATTCCAGGATGGCGGGACTGTCATATGTTGAGAGATTGGAACGGCTGGGCTTGTATTCTCTGGAATTTAGAAGGATGAGAGGATATCTTATTGAAACATTTAAGATTATTAAGGGTTTGGACACACTAGAGGCAGGAAACATATTCCCGTTGTTGGGGGAGTCCAGAACCAGGGGCCACAGTTTAAGAATAAGGGGTAAGCCATTCAGAACAGCGATATAGAAACATTTTTTCACACAGAAAGTTGTGAGTGTGGAATTCTCTGCCTCAGAGGATACTCTGGATACTTTCAAGAGAGATCTAGATAGGGCTCATCAAGATAGTGGAGTCAGGGGTTATGGGGAGAAGGCAGGAACTCGGTACGGATAGGGCTCATCAAGATAGTGGAGTCAGGGGTTATGGGGAGAAGGCAGGAACTCGGTACGGATTGTGGAAGATCAGCCATGATCACATTGAATGGCGGTGCTGGCTCGAAGGGGCGAATGGCCTACTCCCGCACCTATTGTCTATTGTCCATTGTCTATTGTGCCCTGATATGTGGGGGGGGGGGGGGGGGGGGGGGGGGGGGGGGGGGGACGGGGACCGACTATATATAAACACTGCTGTAATTTCTACATGGTGAAACCAAAATGTATAAAAATGGTCTTTATTAAAATGTGACAATGTGCGCTTTAACCGCATGTGATTTTTTTTCTATTACAAATCTCAAATTGTGGAGTATAGAGGCAAATAAATAAATGATGAATCTTTGTCCCAGACTTTATGGAGGGCACTGTAACTGCAACATACACTCCCAATTTCTATACTCTGACCGATGAAAGCCTTTTTGACCACCCTTTCCACCTGTGACACCACTTCCAAGGAACTATGTACCTGAACTCCTAGATCTCTCTGCTGTACAACGCTCCCCAGAGCTCTACCATGCACAGTGTAGGTCCGGCCCACGTTGGACTACTCAAAATGCAACATTGCATATTTCTGTTTTAAATTCCAGCAACCATTCATCAGCCCACCCACCCTACCAATCAAGATCCTGCTACAATTATTGACAACCATCTTCATTATCTACAATACAAAGGGTTGACGGTGGATATGCAATGGAAGACATTTAAAGGCTGCATGGATGAACTACAAAAATTGTTCATACCAGTTTGGTAAAAGAATAAATCAGGGAAGGTAGTACATCCGTGGATAACAAGGGAAATCAGGGATAGTATCAAAGCGATGGATGATGCGTACAAATTAGCCAGAAAAAGCAGCATACCGGAGGACTGGGAGAAATTCAAAGACCAGCAGAGGAGGACAAAGGGCTTAATTAGGAAAGGGAAAATAGATTATGAAAGAAAACTGGCAGGGAACATAAAAACTGACTGCAAAAGTTTTTATAGATATGTGAAAAGAAAGAGATTAGTTAAAACAAATGTAGGTCCCTTGCAGTCAGAAACGGGTGAGTTGATCATGGGGAACAAGGATATGGCGGACCAATTGAATAACTACTTTGGTTCCGTCTTCACTAAGGAAGACATAAATAATTTGCCGGAAATAGCAGGGGACCGCGGGTCAAAGGAGTTGGAGGAATTGAGTGAAATCCAGGTTAGCCGGGAAGTGGTGTTGGGTAAATTGAATGGATTAAAGGCCGATAAATCCCCAGGGCCAGATAGGCTGCATCCCAGAGTACTTAAGGAAGTAGCTCCAGAAATAGTGGATGCATTAGTAATAATCTTTCAAAACTCTTTAGATTCTGGAGTAGTTCCTGAAGATTGGCGGGTAGCAAACGTAACCCCACTTTTTAAGAAGGGAGGGAGAGAGAAAATGGGGAATTACAGACCAGTTAGTCTAACATCGGTAATGGGGAAACTGCTAGAGTCAGTTATTAAAGATGGGATAGCAGCACATTTGGAAAGTGGTGAAATCATTGGACAAAGTCAGCATGGATTTACGAAAGGTAAATCATGTCTGACAAATCTTATAGAATTTTTCGAGGATGCAACTAGTAGCGTGGATAGGGGAGAACCAGTGGATGTGGTGTATCTCGACTTCCAGAAGGCTTTCGACAAAGTCCCACATAAGAGATTAGTATACAAACTTAAAGCACAAGGCATTGGGGGTTCAGTATTGATGTGGATCGAGAACTGGCTGGCAAACAGGAAGCAAAGAGTAGGAGTAAACGGGTCCTTTTCACAATGGCGGGCAGTGACTAGTGGGGTACCGCAAGGCTCAGTGCTGGGACCCCAGCTATTTACAATATATATTAATGATTTGGATGAGGGAATTGAAGGCAATATCTCCAAGTTTGCGGATGACACTAAGCTGGGGGGCAGTGTTAGCTGTGAGGAGGATGCTAGGAGACTGCAAGGTGACTTGGATAGGCTGGGGTAGTGGGCAAATGTTTGGCAGATGCAGTTTAATGTGGATAAATGTGAGGTTATCCATTTTATTGGCAAAAACGGGAAAGCAGACTATTATCTAAATGGTGGCCGATTGGGAAAGGGGGAGATGCAGCGAGACCTGGGTGTCATGGTACACCAGTCATTGAAGGTAGGCATGCAGGTGCAGCAGGCAGTAAAGAAAGCAAATGGTATGTTAGCTTTCATTGCAAAAGGATTTGAGTATAGGAGCAGGGAGGTTCTACTGCAGTTGTACAGGGTCTTGGTGAGACCACACTGGAGTATTGCGTACAGTTTTGGTCTCCAAATCTGAGGAAGGACATTATTGCCATAGAGGGAGTGCAGAGACGGTTCACCAGACTGATTCCTGGGATGTCAGGACTATCTTATGAAGAAAGACTGGATAGACTTGGTTTATACTCTCTAGAATTTAGGAGATTGAGAGGGGATCTTATAGAAACTTACAAAATTCTTAAGGGATTGGACAGGCTAGATGCAGGAAGGTTGTTCCCGATGTTAGGGAAGTCCAGGACAAGGGGTCACAGCTTAAGGATAAGGGGGAAATCCTTTAAAACCGAGATGAGAAAAACTTTTTTCACACAGAGATTGGTGAATCTCTGGAACTCTCTGCCACAGAGGGTAGTTGAGGCCAGTTCATTGGCTATATTTAAGAGGGAGTTAGATGTGGCCCTTGTGGCTAAGGGGATCAGGGGTATGGAGAGAAGGCAGGTACGGGATACTGAGTTGGATGATCAGCCATGATCATATTGAATGGCGGTGCAGGCTCGAAGGGCCGAATGGCCTACTCCTGCACCTAATTTCTATGTTTCTATGTTTCTAATACCACCTACTTAATTGTCATCTGTTATTTTGTGTTATATGTGGGCTACATCCACAATTCTCTGCAATTTCTTGCGGTCTTGGATGGAGCTGTTCCTACACTATGCTGTGATGCTTTCTGATAAAATGCCTTCTACGGCGCATGAAACCACTGTTCTATCCATTCAGCTATCTCTCCTTGGATCCCATGCGATCTAACCTTCCAGAGCAGCCTACCATGCGGAACCTTGTCAAATGTCTTGCTGAGATCCATATACAAAACATCTACAGCTTTGCTGTTATCAACCTTTGTGGTCACATCTTCAAAAAACACAAAGCAGATTTGTGAGGCACAACCTCTCATGTAATAATAATATATTTTATTGTCATTGCACAGAGGTACAACGAGATTTGGTATGCAGCTTCCATCCGATGTAATAACTTAATTAACTAAAAATGTAGACCCAGAAACAAGATTTAAAAAACCCCAGTAAAACAGTATAAAGTGCAAATAGGTCTGTGCCGGGTCGATGTGCAACGTGACCATCCGAGGGAGACAGTTCGGGGGGGGGGGGGGGCACTCAGCAGGGCCAGTTCAGAGCAGCTATAGCTCTGGGGATGAAGCTGTTGCTAAGTCTGGAAGTGCGGGCATAGAAGGCCTTGTAACGTCTGCCAGAAGGTAGAAGTTCGAACAGGCTATTGCAAGGGTGTGAGGAGTCTGTATGAATGGTGACGACCTTCCTGAGGCACCGTGTATTGTAGATGCCCTCCAAGGCTGGTGCTGTGTCCCAATTATCTTCTGCTGACAAACCCTGTTGACTAGCCTTAATCAGTCTCTGTCCATCTAAAGGCATGAACATCTCTAGTAACTTTGTGACGACAAATGTCAAGCTCACTGGCCTGTCGTTTCCAGGCTTTTCCCTGCAGACATTCTTGAATAGACACACAACATTTGCCGCCCTCCAGTCTTCCGGCATCTCACCTGTATTTAATGACAACTTGTAAATCTCAGGCCTGTAATTTAGTCTCTAGCTTCCCACAGAGTCCTCGGATCTATCTGATTAGGTCCATGAGATTTGTCAACCTTCATACGTATCAGGATCTTCTGCACTTCCTCGACCGTAAGACACTTCCATTGACTGATCCAAGTTCCAGGTCCTCCTGTCTTTCTCCACAGTAAAAACAGAGGAGAAATACTAGTTGAGGACTTTGCACCTCCTGTGGCTCCACACAGAGTTGATCACTTTGATTCCTGAAGGGTCCCATTCTCTCTCTCTGGTCACCCTTTTTCCCTTTGGTACTTATAAAATCTCTTAGGATTGTCCTTAATGATATCTGCCAGAGCTATCTCTGCCTCCTTTTTGCCCTCCTGGTTTTCCACACTGAAGCAACAGCTAAGAAAGCAAACCAACGCATCTAGCTCCTCAGGAAATGTAGGAATGTAAGCACGTCTCCAATGACGTTTACAAACCTCTACAGATGCACTGTAGAAAGCACACTGTCACGTTGCATCACAGCGTGGCTTGGGAACAGCCCTGCCCAAGAATGCAAAAAATTGCAGAGTTGTCGATGCCGCCCTGTCCATCACACAGTCGAGACTTCACACTTTGATCATGCCTTCACTGTTCCCGTTTGGCAGGAAATGTAGAAGCTTGAAAGCGCACATCACCAGACTGAGACACACCTTCTTCCTCTTTGTTATCAGGCTTCTGAATGGCTCTTCCATAAGCTAGGGTACTGTCCTATTCAACTCTACTCCATTGCAGACATTGGTCTTTTTCTCCAGAACTGGTGTACTACAATGCTGATAACGGCAGGAGGCGGGGTGGAACGATGTTCCCCCATAGCGACAATTTAAACCAGGACCTGCAGGTAAGAGCTGCGGTCTTTTTGTGTTTTCCCATGCTGATTACAGGTGGAGAAACCAACGGAAAACAAAGAAGAAAAGGGCTGCGACAAAGCTGGTGAGGGAGGACCGCGGAGCAGTGGGCAGCCAGCAGCAGCCAGCGGCACTCGAATCACCGATAGTGGGATCAGCTGTGCCCGATGTCGCCTCCGCACCGGCCAGATCCACGAGGCCGGGCGGAAAGGCTAGACACAAAAACAAACAAGGTCATGGACTCAGAGGAGTCCGACATTGAACAATCGCGGGCGGCCAGCGACCGAGAGCGCTGGAGCCGGATGGAGCGGTGTGTGGAGCTTTGCTCCAACGTGACAGACTCCGGGAGATGGAGTCGGGTCACTGTGGGCCCTATGATAAACCCACAGCAGTACCTCTTGAAGGGCTGCACAGCGCTTCTACCTCATCAGAGGGGAGCACTGCGGGTCAGTTCTGGGCTGACGTGGAAGAGGGGTCCGCAGAAGGAAAGACAAGTGTGCAAGGGGTGCAGGAACGAGAGAACCCTGAGACTAATAAAAGGGACTCCAACAAAAACCCACTACAGCCAAAGACAGCACCCCTACGCACCCACCAGCAGAACTGGTGAAAGCTCGAAGGCCCGGTACTCAAAACATGAGTCTTTTTTAGGCCATGGCCCAGGCCGGCCTTCTTGGAAGATGCGGGGACCTCCAACACCAACCAAACCGAAAATCCAGACACAAGCGCAACAACAGCAGCGAAGAACCTACAAAAAGAAGTAAACCTGCCACTGGTAACTATGGAGGTAGGTGGGTCTGGTTCAATACAAAATACAGGGAGTATGGAGGTTGGGGGGAGATTACACTCTTTTCTGAATGCATGGGGCATGTTAACAACCGATACTTACATCTTAAACAATATCCAGGGATATACAATTGAGTTTATACACAAGTACAGCCCTCCAGTTCAACATATACCGAAACAAATGTTCGTGTTTTCTGATAAAGAAAAATCAAAAGTGCAAGCTGAACTGGAGCGGCTTTACGTAAAAGGTGTAATTGAGAAAACTCAATACGAACCAATAGAATTCGTATCCAATATATTTACCAAAAACAAAGAAGATGGTGGTTGGCGCATCATCATAGATCTGACCAAATTGAATACATTTGTACAATATATTCATTTCAAAATGGAAACCTTTGTTACTGCTAAACAATTAATTTCCAAAGGTTACTTCATGGCCAGCATCGATTTAAAAGATGCTTACTATTCAGTGCCTATACGAGGTGACCACAGATGTTACTTAAAATTCAACTGGATGGGACAACTCTGGCAGTATAAAGCACTGCCAAATGTCTAATCATCAGCCCCCCAGGCTGGTCACAAAAATTTTGAAACCAGCCCCAGCGTTTCTACGTAAACGTAAACACATGGTCATGGCATATTTAGATGACATACTCATTGTGGGCAAAACTTTGGAATTGGCCAAACAAACTGTAACAGCCACAAAACAGTTATTTGAAAACCTGGGATTTATTATCCATCCAGTTAAATCTAAACTAACGCCTTCCACTACTATGGACTATTGGGGTTCACCATTGACTCAGTTCACATGTCGGTGACTCTGCCTAAGGGAAAGGCTAGAGATTCAATAGAGGCTTGCAATAACCTCATTGACATCAGCAAACCATCCATCAGATTGGTAGCAAAAGTAATTGGCAAAATGGTGGCTGCCTTTCCAGCCACACACAGTGGCAGACACCAGGTCACACAAATTTAATGAAAACACCGAATGGATGTTGAATAAAAAAGTATTTGCTGATATTACAGCAAAATATGGAACACCAGATATCGAACTATTCGCATCCAGACTTAACCACCAGTTATCAAATTATGTTTCATGGGAACCAGACCCTGGGGCAGCGGCGACAGATGCATTTTCGCTGCATTGGGGGAAATTGTTTATTTACGCATTCCCTCCTTCCTGCCTCATCAGTCAGGTATTAAGGAAAATACAACAAGACTCTGCGTCTGGTATTTTGGTAGTACCCGATTGGCCTACTCAACCATGGTTCCCAATGGTATTAAACATGGTATTAGAACCATGTATCACCATCCCACATAGACCAGATTTATTGCTACATCCCATAACAAGGGATAGCCACCCATGCCATAAACATTTGAACATTAATTTGTAGAGTTTAAAAACACCTCTACTACAACTGGGACTGACGGGCCGAACAGTGAACATGATCGCGACGGCCCAAAGACAGTCAACCAAAAAACAGTATCTGGTCTATATCAGGAAGTGGGAGATGTACTGCCATAAAAAACAACATCACCTACAGAGACATGAACATCCCGTCTGTTCTGGAATATCTGGCAGGCCTCCACTATGATGGGGGGCTCAGTTACAGTGCCATCAACTGTGCCAGAAGTGCCCTATCGACTTACCTATGGCAGGGGACAGAGCGTTACTCTGTTGGGATACACCCACTGTTAACACAACTTATGAGGGGAATTTTTAATACTAATTCCCCCAAGAACCAAGTACTCCCAAATATGGGATGTAAGTATTGTCCTGAAGATGCTCAGGAATTGGTCTCCAGCAACAGCTCTGTCCGTACACAGACTGACATTAAAAATAGTCATGCTAATGGCATTGGTCACGGCACAGAGGGTACAGTCACTGCATAAACTAAGACTGGACAACATGACTTCCTCAACAGAAAATATTACGTTTCATATCTATGAGCTAGTAAAGCAGAACAGACAGGGATCAGCAGGCCTCAATATGCAATTTAGGTCATACCCAACAGATGACCGTCTGTGTATAGTAAGACATCTGTCATTATACATGGAGAAAACGAAAATCCTAAGAGGCAGGCTGAAACAGGTGCTAACACAGGCTGGGGTGGATACTAATATTTTAAAATCTCATTCCACCAGGGCTGCAGCTACATCGGCAGCGATACAGTTGGATGTACCAATGGACCAAATGCTCAAGGCAGCAGGATGGTCTGGGGGGAAAAAACATTCCAATTATTTTACAACAAACAAGTAATGAAACCTGGAACGTTTGCAGAAACAATTTTAAGTTCTGGAAATTAATTTAAACCCATAAAAAGGGGTTATAATTTTGTGTTAATAAATTTTATGATTTCAATGTCGAATTCATGTCCAAATTATGTTAACACAATTCCTCCTAGTCATCAAGGCAGTCGTGATGCATGGACTCGTTTCCACGGCATGAAATCACAGAGCTTTAAAATCTTCACGTAGTCACTCACGTGACTCCGAAGTAAAATAGTAAGATTAAACGAGAAGTTACCAGTTTGAAGTTTGATCTGTATTTTATGAGGAGTTACGATGAGGGGTTACGTGCCCTCCGCTCCCACCCTTGATCATATACTTAACTGGTATCTCTTCTCTAATCTTACTATGTTTAGTCATTACAGTTATTTGTGATTTCACACCGCTGCTTTGAAGAATGACACGCATGCGTCCTGGCGGGCTTCTTCACGTAATCCCTCATCGTAACTCCTCATAAAATACAGATCAAACTTCAAACTGGTAAGTTCTTGTTTAATCTTACTATTATATTCTGCACTCTGTTTCCTCCCTTTTGCTCCATCTATTGTACCTGAGTTTGGCTTGATTGTATTTATGTATAGTATTATTTGATTTGATTGGATGACGCTGAGAATGATTTGCTGGGGGGTGTGGGGGGTGTGGGCTGCAACCACATGCAGCATCAGGAAGTAGATAGGACTGTTCAGTTAACCTTTGTGGCATTGATGCAGACAGTTGTGTACTGCCTAGGAGAGCTATGCTACAGTGTGTGAGGCAGGAGGCAGAGAAGGGAAGCACTCAGACCCAACATGTGGGGGGGGGGGGGGGAAGAAGACAAATATAATAAACAGAGAATAAGAGGTGGTGGGTTTCTTAAATGTGTGAGCAGAGAGACAGAGGGGTGTAAAATGAAGGTAGAATTAATAGGTAACAAGGTGAAAAGTAAAAGTGGCAGGCAGACAAATCCAGGGCAAAAATCAAAAAGGGGCATTTTTCAACATAATTGTATAAGGAGTAAGAGTGTTGTAAAAACAAACCGGAAGGCTTTGTGTCTCAATGCAAGGATCATTCGTAATAAGGTGGATGAGTTGAATGTGCAGATAGCTATTAATGACTATAATATGGTTGGGATCATGGAGACATGGCTCCAGGGTGACCAAGGCTGGGAGCTGAACATCCAGGGATATTCAATATTCAGGAGGGATAGACAGAAAGGAAAAGGAGGTGGGGTAGCGTTGCTGGTTAGAGAAGATTAATGCAATAGAAAGGAAGGACATTAGCTTGGAGGATGTGAAATCAATATGGGTAGAGCTGCAAAACACTAAGGGGCAGAAAACGCTAGTGGGAGTTGTGTACAGGCCACCTAACAGTAGTAGTGGAATTGGGGATGGCATCAAACAGGAAATTAGAAATGCGTGCAACAAAGGTAAAACAGTTATAATGGGTGACTTCAATCTACATATAGATTGGGTGAATCAAATTGGGAGGGGTGCTGAGGAAGAGGATTTCTTGGAATGTATGCGGGATAGATTTCTAAACCAACATGTAGAGGAACCAACGAGAGAGCAGGCTATTCTAGACTGGGTATTGAGTAATGAGGAAGGGTTAGTTAGCAGTCTTGTTGTGCGTGGCCCCTTGGAGAAGAGTGACCATAATATGGTTGAGTTCTTCATTAGGATGGAGAGTGACATTGTTAATTCAGAAACAAGGGTTCTGAACTTAAAGAAAGCTAACTTTGAGGGTATGAGACGTGAATTGGCCAAGATAGACTGGCAATTGATTCAAGGGTTGACGGTGGATATGCAATGGAAAGCATTTAAAAGCTGCATGGATGAACTACAACAATTGTTCATCCCAGTTTGGTAAAATAATAAATCAGGGAAGGTAGTGGATAACAAGGGAAATCAGGGATAGTATCAAAACAAAGGATGAAGCATACAAATTAGCCAGAAAAAGCAGCCTAACAGAGGACTGGGAGAAATTCAGAGTCCAGCAGAGGAGGACAAAGGGCTTAATTAGGAAAGGGAAAATAGATTATGAAAGAAAACTGGCAGGGAACATAAAAACTGACTGCAAACGTTTTTATAGATATGTGAAGCGAAAAAGATTAGTTAAAACAAATGTAGGTCCCTTGCAGAAACAGGTGAATTGATCATGGGTAACAAGGACATGGCAGACCAATTGAATAACTACTTTGGTTCTGTCTTCACTAAGGAAGACTTAATTAATCTGCCGGAAATAGCAGGGGACCGGGTGTCAAATGAGATGGAGGAACTGAGCAAAATCCAGGTTAGACGGGAAGTGGTGTTAGGTAAATTGAATGGATTAAAGGCCGATAAATCCCCAGGGCCAGACAGGCTGCATCCCAGAGTACTTAAGAAAGTATCCCCAGAAATAGTGGATGCATTAGTGATAATTTTTCAAAACTCTTTAGATTCTGGAGTAGTTCCTGAGGATTGGATGGTAGCTAATGTAACCCCACTTTTTAAAAAAGGGAGGGAGAGAAAACGGGGAATTACAGACCAGTTAGTCTAACATCGGTAGTGGGGAAAATGCTAGTCAGTTATTAAAAATGGGATAGCAGCACATTTGGAAAGTGGTGAAATCATTGGACAAATCATGTCTGACGAATCTTATAGAATGTTTCGACGGATGTAACTAGTAGAGTGGATAAGGGAGAACCAGTGGATGTGGTATATCTGGACTTTCAGAAGGCTTTCGACAAGGTCCTACATAAGAGATTAGTATACAAACTTAAAGCACATGGTATTGGGTGTTCAGTATTGATGTGGATAGAGAACTGGCTGGCAGATAGGAAGCAAAGAGTAGGAATAAACGGGTCCTTTTCAGAATGGCAGGCAGTGACTAGTGAGGTACCGCAAGGCTCAGTGCTGGGACACCAGCTATTTACAATATATATTAATGATTTGGTCGAGGGAATTGAATGGAACATCTCCAAGTTTGCGGATGACATGAAGCTGGGGGGCAGTGTTAGCTGTGAGGAGGATGCTAGGAGGCTGCAAGATGACTTGGATAGGCTGGGTCAGTGGGCAAATGCATGGCAGATGCAGTATAATGTGGATAAATGTGAGGTTATCCACTTTGGTGGCAAAAACAGGAAAGTAGACTATTACCTGAATGGTGGCCGATTAGGAAAAGGGGAGATGCAACGAGACCTGTGTGTCATGGTACACCAGTCATTGAAAGTAGGCCTGCAGGTGCAGCAGGCAGTGAAGAAAGCGAATGGTATGTTAGCATTCATAGCAAAAGGATTTGAGTATAGGAGCAGGGAGGTTCTACTGCAGTTGTACAGAGTCTTGGTGAAACCACATCTGGAGTATTGCGTACAGTTTTGGTCTCCTAATCTAAGGATGGACATTCTTGCCATAGAGGGAGTACAGAGAAGGTTCACCAGACTGATTCCTGGGATATCAGGACTTTCATATGAAGAAAGACTGGATAGACTCGGCTTGTACTCGCTAGAATTTAGAAGATTGAGGGGGGATCTTATAGAAACTTACAAAATTCTTAAGGGATTGGACAGGCTAGATGCAGGAAGATTGTTCCCGATGTTGGGGAAGTCCAGAACAAGGGGTCACAGTTCAAGGATAAAGAGGAAATCTTTTAGGACTGAGACGAGAAAAACATTTTTTACACAGAGAGTGGTGAATCTCTGGAATTCTCTGCCACAGAATGTCGTTGAGGCCAGTTCATTGGCTATATTTAAGCGGGTGTTAGATGTGGCCTTTGTGGCTAAATGGATCAGGGGGTATGGAGAGAAAGCAGGTATAGGAATCTGAGTTGGATGATCAGCCATGATCGTATTGAATGGCGGTGCAGGCTCGAATGGCCGAATGGCCTACTCCTGCACCTATTTTCTATGTTTCTACATGGTTTTACTGGGTTGTATGCAAAACAAAGCATTTCACTGTACATGTGACAATAAAGTATCATGAAGCATTGAAGGAGATTGGTTTGTGTGATGGATTGGGCTGTATTTACAACTCTGCAATTGACACATTCCAGTATGATGCTGTCTGCAGTGCATCTGTAGAAATTAGTAAGACTCATTGGAGACAGGCTGAATTTCCTTAGCCTTTTGAAGAAGTAGAGGTGTTACCGTGCTTGCTTGGCCATAACATCAATGTGGTTGGACCAGGACAAATCTTTAATGAAATTTATCAGCAAACCAATTTTTTTCTCAAGGTTCAGCATGCCCTTCTCTGCTTTTCTGATGTTTCTACTTTTGAAGTCCAGAATCATCAGGTTACCATGCCGCAATCAAAGATTTATGAAGATACTTTCACTTCCTGCAGCTCCTTTGAAATTATACAATTTAGTTATTATGTCTTGATATTCCTGCTTAAATAAATCATCCTGCATTTCTTTGCATCAGTCACATATCTGCTCATTTCACCTGCCTAAATGGTGCAAGTTTCAAAGTTTGCCATAATTTCATTCTTTGTATTGTCGAGAGGTTTTGTAGTTTTACCTTTCAGACCCGCATTTAAGTCCTAAATATGACTTTATTAAATTATATGCAGCAAGTAAAACAATTTCACTTTAAAGATAATTATTGGCAGCAGCGGTCACGGACTTTAGTTTCCACAGCACAGGGGAACATTTGTAGAACTCATTTTTACCCAATAGCATGAGGGGGCAATCTGCCGTGGAAAATACCTTTCTCTACATTCTGTAAACCAATCTCCAAGCAACCCTTTACATGTATCACTAATTACACATTTGTTCTCCCACCCTCCCCCTCCTCCAGCCGACAACAACAATAGAATAATACAGGTATAAAGCTCATTTTTGTAAGAATTGACGTTAGCACCTAGAAATTTGACTATTTGTGTCAAATGTGTGCAATAATGCCATTTATAGAACGTTAGATTACTCTAACCTTGAGGAGTATAAAAAATGTAAAAAGAATCTTAAGAAAGAAATTAGAAAAGCTAAAAGAAGATATGAGGTTGCTATGGCAAGTAAGGTAAAAGTAAATCCGAAGGGTTTCTACAGCTATATTAATAGCAAAAGGATAACGAGGGATAAAATTGGTCCTTTAGAGAGTCAGGGTGGACAACTATCTGCAGAGCCAAAAGAGATGGGGGAGATATTGAACAGTTTCTTTTCTTCGGTATTCACCAAGGAGAAGGATATTGAATTATGTGAGGTAAGGGAAACAAGTAGAGTAGCAATGGAAACTATGAGGATCAAAGAAGAGGAAGTACTGACACTTTTGAGAAATATAAAAGTGGATAAGAAATATAAAAATGGATTAAGATCATTGATGTACATGACAAACAACAGTGGACCCAACACAGATCCCTGTGGCACCCTACTCGTCACTGGCCTCCAACCTGACAAACAACCATCCACCATTTTCTTTACTCAGAGAGTGGTAGCTGTGTGGAATGAGCTTCCAGTGAAGGTGGTGGAGGCAGGTTCGTTTTTATCATTTAAAAATAAATTGGATAGTTATATGGATGGGAAGGGAATGGAGGGTTATGGTCTGAGCGCAGGTATATGGGACTAGGGGAGATTATGTGTTCGGCACGGACTAGAAGGGTCGAGATGGCCTGTTTCCGTGCTGTAATTGTTATATGATTATATGGTTAACCAAATAATGACCATTGGAGATCAGCCTGAACACTTCCAGGCATATTCCATTTTTGCATTTCCTCTCTCTCCCCCTCCAAAGTCAGTCAAACAGCCAATTATGCTGTTGGTCACACTGCATACTTTTCCTTCATTTCTGACAGACAGCTTCTGGAGGCAATGTACAATCTTCATTATTTATTCTCAATGACATCATTATCGCATCAATGTCATCCTCACAACATCTCACCTGACGTGATGGGAGACTGAGTGCTCTTGGCATCAAGGCAGCATCGAACCAAAGGTGGCATCAAGGATCCCTGATAACACTGGGAACAATGAGCATCAACTGCAACAAACACTCCAGGCTCAGTATCATGCCTCAGGCGATGAAAGATGACAGTGGGTGCTGCAAATCCATCATTCCAATCCCAGACGGAACTGCAAGACCTCTTCAGGGCAGGATTCCTCTAATCATCTTCAACTGCTATGTCAATGACCTTTTCATAACACATCAAAAATGGTTTGTTTGGTGATAAAGGAAAACTGTACTGAAAATGAACTGATAATTATAAAATGTTCAAATCCATTTGTAACTCCTCAGCAAAAGAAACAGTCCATGCCTGCACAACGCAAGGAACTAAAAATATTCTGGCTTAGGCTCCAAACTAATAAGTAACATTTACATCCCAAAAATGTCAGATATTGACCATCTCCAACAAGAGTCTAGCCACCAACTTTGACATATACCATCGCAAATCCACCACTCTGGCGTCCACCATGAACCAGACATCCAATGAGCCCATCCACAAGGCACAGTTGCTGCAGTGCAGAACATAGCCTGGGTATCCTGGAGCAAACAATTTGCCTGGAAAGTGCACATCAGGAGCATGTCTTCCCTGCACCATTAATGCACAGTGACGGTATCATGTACAATGATTAATCCATTGCTGAAAAGTATCTAAATTCTGGAACTCCCTCCCAACAATGCTATGGGAGGACTCCTCCAAGGCAATTAGAGATGGACATGAATGGGCAGGTCCTGAAAAATTAGTATATTTAAAAAAATTAAAAAATTCCCAACTGCACTTTTCAATGGTCTGCATAAATGGTTATGCAAATCACAGAGCTCCCATTATTAATCTCAGTCTTTTCCTTTTGTTACAATAACAGTAGGCAGAAGATGCCGGAATCCCCTGGGGACGTTTCCCTCAACAATAGGTTTTGGATACTGTTATGGCGGAGGACCGGTCAGAAGAGAGCAGCAGTAGTAGTCTGCAGTGTCGGGCCTGGCTCTGAGGCACAGCGGGGAAGGGAAAAGTCAGAACCACAGTGATAGAAGACTAGGGGCATAGATAGGAGACCCTGTGGCAGCAAACAAGACTCTGTGGTGCCAGGGTCCAGGATGTCTCAGTGCAGTTGCAGAACATTCTCACTGGGTGGGGAAGCAGCTGGAAGTTGTGCAGGTTGGCACATTTGACATGGGGAGGAAAATAAATGAGATCCTGTAAAGTGAACATAGGGAGTTAGGCAGAAGATTAAAATGCAGGACACCAAGAATAGTAATATCTGGATTACTTCCAGTGCCACATACCAGTGAGAGTAGAAATGGGAAGATAGGGCAGACGAATGCATGGGCCAGGAGTTGGCGCAGGAGGCAGGGATTCACATTTTTAGACCATTGGGATCTCATCTCGAGCAGAGGTGATCTGGACAAGGTTGCATCTGACCTGGAGGGAAGCCAGTATCCTTGTAGGGAGGTTTACTCAGGAACGTTTAAACTAGAGAGGCAAGCTGGGAAACAGTAGTAGGCCATAAATTGGAAGGAGTGATGGGAAAGTAGAGGTTAGGACGCTGATGAGTTGAAGTGTGTTTATTTCAAATGCAAGGCATATTATGGAGAAAGCAGATAAACTTAGACCCTGGATTGATGCTTGGGATTATGATGTTGTGGCCATTGTAGAAATGTGGTTGCGGGGGGGACATAACTGGCAGCTCAGTGTTAAGGTTTCAATCTTTCAAACATGATCGAGCGGAGGCAGAAAAGTCATGGTGCTTTACTGATCACGAAGATTGGCACGGTGGCATTCAAAAAGGACATATTGGATGGCCAGTCACTGAGGTGGTATGAGTGGAGCTTACAAATATGATAGGTGCAAGCACTCTAATGGAATTGTTCTCCAGGCCCCAAATAGCAAACAAGAGATAGAGGAACAGATATGCAGACAGATTATCGAAAGATGCCAACAGGGTTGTCATAGTGTAGAAACAAGGAAATACAGATGGTGGTTTACCTAAAAGGACACAAAGTGCTAAAGTAACACGACAGGGTCAGGCAGCGTCTCTGGAGAGTACGAATAGGTGATGTTTCAGGTCGGGGATTCAGATTAGTGAATGATTTTAACTTTCCCAATATTGACCGGGACTTGCTCAGTGTCCAAGGCTTATCTGGGGCAGATTTGGTGAGGTGCATCCAAGAAGGTTTATTGAAACATTACGTGGATAGTCCAACACGAGTAGGGAACATACTGGACCTTGAGTTGGGAAATAAGCCTAGCCTCAGTGGAAGAGCATTTTGGAGGTAGTGATCATAACTCTATAAATTTTAGGATTGTTTTAAATAGGGAAAAGGCTGGACCTTGCAGGAAGATGCTAAGTGGAGTATGGCAAACCATAATGTTATTAAGCAGGAGCTTGGGAGGGTAGACTAGGAGAAATTGTTGGTGAGTAAGTCCACATCTGACATGAGAGTTGCTTAATGATCAGTTGATCAATGTTCAGAACTGGCATGTTCTAGTACGGAGGAGAGATTAGGATGGCAAAGTAAGGGCAATTTGGATGACCAAGAGCTCGTAAATTTGGTCAAAAAGCAAAAGGAAGTGCATGAAAGATTTAAGAGGTTAGAATCAAACCAGGCCTTCGAGGAATATAAAGAGAGGAGGGTAGAACTCAAGCAGTGGATTAGAAGGGCCAAAGGGGTCACAAAATGGCTTTGACAAGTTGAATTAAATAATATCTCAAAGCTTTTTATAGCAATATCAAAAACATGAGGATAACCAGGGAGAAGGTAGGATCATTCAAGGATAAAGGCGGCAATGTGTGCTTGGAGTCTGAGGATGAGGTATAAACCAGTACTTTTCATATACGTTTTCACCAAGGACAAGGACATGGAGGACAGTGAGATCAGTTTGTAGAAAACTAATATGCAAGGGCAGTTTGAGATTAAAGAGGAGGTGGTGTTGGGGCACTTAAAGAACATTAAGTTGAATAAATCCCCAGGTCCTGATGGGATTTATCCCACGTTATTGAGAGAGGCTGGAGATTGCTGGAGGTCTGATGAATATCTTTGTCTCTTAGAAACAATAAAACATAGAAATTAGGTGCAGGAGTAGGGCATTCGGCCCTTCGAGCCTGCACCGCCATTCAATATGATCATGGCTGATCATCCAACTCAGTATCCCGTACCTGCCTTCTCTCCATACCCTCTGATCCCCTTAGCCACAAGGGCCACATCTAACTCCCTCTTAAATATAGCCAATGAACTAGCCTCAACTACCCTCTATGGCAGAGAGTTCCAGAGATTCACCACTCTCTGTGTGAAAAAAGTTTTTCTCATCTCGGTTTTAAAGGATTTCCCCCTTATCCTTAAGCTGTGACCCCTTGTCCTGGACTTCCCCAACATAACCATATAACAATTACAGCACGGAAACAGGCCATCTCGACCCTTCCAGTCCGTGCCTAACACGTATTCTCCCCTAGTCCCATACACCTGCATTCAGACCATAACCCTCCATACCTTTCCCGTCCATATAACTATCCAATTTATTTTTAAATGATAAAAACGAACCTGCCTCCACCACCTTCACTGGAAGCTCATTCCACACAGCCAGCACTCTCTGAGTAAAGAAGTTCCCCCTCATGTTACCCCTAAACTTCTGTCCCTTAATTCTCAAGTCATATCCCCTTGTTTGAATCTTCCCTACTCTCAGTGGGAAAAGCTTATCCACGTCAACTCTGTCTATCCCTCTCATCATTTTAAAGACCTCTATCAAGTCCCCTCTGAACCTTCTGCGCGCCAAAGAATAAAGCCCTAACTTGTTCAACCTTTCTCTGTAACTTAGTTGCTGAAACCCAGGCAACATTCTAGTAAATCTCCTCTGTACTCTCTCTATTTTGTTGACATCCTTCCTATAAATAGGCGATCTAAATTGTGCACCATACTCCAAAATTGGCCTCACCAATGCCTTGTACAATTTTAACATTACATCCCAACTTCTATACTCAATGCTCTGATTTATAAAGGCCAGCACACCAAAAGCTTTCTTTACCACCCTATCTACATAAGATTCCACCTTCAAGGAACTATGCACGGTTACATCGGGAACAATCTTCCTGCATCTAGCCTGTCCAACCCCTTAAGAATTTTGTAAGTTTCTATAAGATCCCCTCTCAATCTCCTAAATTCTAGAGTATAAACAAAGTCTATCCAGTCTTTCTTCATAAGACAGTCCTGACATCCCAGGAATCAGTCTGGTGAACATTCTCTGCACTCCCTCTATGGCAATAATGTCCTTCCTCAGATTTGGAGACCAAAACTGTACGCAAAACTCCAGGTGTGGTCTCACCAAGACCCTATACAACTGCAGTAGAACCTCCCTGCTCCTATACTCAAATCCTAACATACCATTCGCTTTCTTCACTGCCTGCTGCACCTGCATGCCTACTTTCAATGACAGGTGTACTATGACACCCAGCTCTCGCTGCATCTCCCCTTTTCCTAATCGGCCACCATTTAGATAATAGTCTGCTTTCCTGTTTTTGCCACCAAAATGGATAACCTCAGATTTATCCACATTATACTGCATCTGCCAAACATTTGCCCACTTACCCAGCCTATCCAAGTCACCTTGCAGTCTCCTTGCATCCTCCTCACAGCTAACACTGCCCCCCCCAGCTTAGTGTCATCCGCAAACTTGGAGATATTGTCTTCAATTCCCTCATCCAGATCATTAATATATATTGTAAATAGCTGGGGTCCCAGCACTGAGCCTTGCGGTACCCCAGTAGTCATTGCCCGTCATTGTGAAAAGGACCCGTTTACTCCTACTCTTTGCTTCCTGTTTGCCAGCCAGTTCTCTATCCACATCAATACTGAACCCCCAATGCCGTGTGCTTTAAGTTTGGATACTAATCTCTTATGTGGGGCCTTGTCGAAAGCCTTCTGGAAGTCTAGATACACCACATCCACTGGTTCTCCCCTATCCACGCTACTAGTTACATTCTTGAAAAATTCTATAAGATTCGTCAGACATGATTTACCTTTCATAAATCCATGCTGACTTTGTCCAATGATTTCACCACTTTCCAAATGTGCTGCTATCCCATCTTTAATAACTGACTCTAGCAGTTTCCCCCACTACCGATGCTAGACTAACTGGTCTGTAATTCCCCGTTTTCTCTCCCTCCCTTCTTAAAAAGTCGGGTTACATTTGCTACCCGCCAGTCCTCAGGAACTACTCCAGAATCTAAAGAGTTTTGAAAGATTATTACTAATGCATCCACTATTTCTGGAGCTACTTCTTCTCTAGCCATAGGCGAGGTCCTGGATGACTGGAGAGTAGCTTCCTTTATTTGTGAACGGAAGTAGAGAGAAACCAGGCAACTATAGGCTGGTGAGCCTCATGTCAGTGGTAGGGAAACTATTGGAGAGAATTCTTCGGGATAGGGTTTACTCCCATTTGGAAGGTAATGGGTTAATCGGAGGCAAGAGAGTGTTTTATTGTCAAATGCACCGGTACAGAATGATTAAATTCTTACTTGCAAAGCAGCACAACAGGTTTGTAAACACAGTGCTCAATAAATAATATAATAAGTAATAATTACCCAATATAGTGCAAAAAAAAGCCCACAGTCCCTCGTGCAATGCAGGCAGTCTGTAGCTTAGTTGGAGTTTGTAGCGGTGGTTGTTAGGAAGAAGCTGTTGCTGAACTTGGACATTAGTCTTCAGAATTCTATACCTTCTTCCCAATGGCAGGAATGAAATTAGTGCCTGGCCAGTGTGGTGTTAGTCCTTGACGATGCTGGCTGCCATTTTGAGACCATACCTCCTGTAGATCAATTCGATGGTGGGGAGGTCAGTACCCGTGATCAACTGGGCAGTGTCCACCATTTTTTTGTAATCTCCTTCATTCTTGGGCAATCAAGTTGTCGATGTTGTCAAGTTGCGATGGAATCGGTCAATATGCTCTCTACCATACACCCCTGGAAATTCAAGAGAGTATTCATTCACATACCAAATCTCCTCAATCTTAAGGAAGTAGAGGCATTGATGGACTGTCTTTATGATTGCATCAATGTGCTGGGTCCAGGATAGATCTTCAGAGATATGCACAGCCAGGAGCTTGAAGTTGTTGATACTATCCACCACCGACCCATTGAAGAAGCCAAGTTTATGGATCCTTAGCCTTCCTCTTCTAAAGTCAACAATCAGTTCCTTGGTCTTACTGACGTTGAGAGCAAGGTTGCTGTTCTGGCACCATTTAATCGGACTCAATCTCCCTCCTATACTCAACAGTATCCGTATTTCGTCCAACAATAGTGGAATTGTCATCAAATATAAAGATGAAGTTGGAACTGTGTCTGGCCACACAGTCATAGGTATTGATCAGGAGGGTGAGCACACTGCCTTGTGGTGCCTCATATAAATGACTTGTAATTAAGGACAATCGACAAGTCGTGTCTTGTTAAATTGATCCATTTTTTTTAGGAAGATTGGAGGGGCATTAACACTATAGATAGAAAATAGGTGCAGGAGTAGGCTATTCGGCCCTTCGAGCCTGCACCGTCATTCAATATGATCATGGCTGATCATCCAACTCAGTATCCTGTACCTGCCTTCTCTCCATACCCCCTGATCCCTTTATCCACAAGGGCCACATCTAACTCCCTCTTAAATATAGCCAATGAACTGGCCTCAACTACTTTCTGTGGCAGAGAATTCCACAGACTCACCACTGTGGGAATTTTTTTTTTTTCTCATCTCGGTCCTAAAAGAAAGCCCTTATCCTTAAACTGTGACCCCTTGTTCTGGACTTCCCCAACATCGAGAACAATCTTCCTGCATTTGGCCTGTCCAACCCCTTAAACATTTTGTAAATTGCTATAAGATCCCCCCTCAATCTTCTAAATTCTAGCGAGTATAAGCCGTGTCTATCCAGTCTTTCTTCATATGAAAGTCCTGACATCCCAGGAATCAGTTTGGTGAACCTTCTCTGCACTCTATGGCAAGAATGTCTTTCCTCAGATTAGAAGACCCAAACTGTACACAATACTCCAGGTGTGGTCTCACCAAGACCCTGTACAACTGCTTACTGGTACACTGGAAGAGGGTGATATCCAGTTAATATGTACAAATGTATGGATTGAATCGGGTGTATCCTTCGGTCTAATTTTACCGATTCACAGATCTTGGGCGTGTACTGTATACTTCACAACTGCTTTATAAAGATGAAAGGTGTCTATTAGAGGAAAAGTGCCAAGAATGCAGAGGCCACTCCCTGAAAATATTAGTGATATACTGAAAACATATTGGCACCAATCTGATACTTAAAAAAATAATAATTTTAAATTAATTAAATGTTTTTGAAGTTATCATGCTTTGAGGTTTTCCACATAGATTTATACCAACCGTAGGTTTTACTCTCCCACACAACCTTTATAACCTCTCCATAATTGTGTTTATTATCCCATGATCCAAGCTTGCATTGAATACCATTTATTGCAGCTACTCTTGATGTACAAGTTTGTCACAATCATTTTAATCATGATTTTAAGTCTACTCCATTCTTTAATAGCTCTATTTGGTTCTTATTTTACATGCATCTACATTATTAGATTACATTATGACACAGAAGGAACATGTAGGATTAAATGGTTTCAAGTTAACAAGTCTTTTTGTTTCCAGCATCTTCAGTCAAGAACTACAGAAAGCATATAATGCACTAAAGTAGTGATGCAGCTTTACTTTCCTGATCTCCAATGTTCTGCATTTCTAATCATTGTCTTGACGCCAAGGCACACAGTGAATAGAGGTTAGGAAGCTTCAGGAGAGTTATTCTTAGTTCACTGAGACACATTTCAACTCCCCTGTTTCAAAGCAGTATTGGAAGAAGCATAGGAATAAGTCACTCATCAAAGTATGTTACAGACTTTGCCTATGACTTTATCCATAGCATAAACAACAAAGGAAGAACTTAAATTTATGTAGCACAATTCAGAACTCAAGGATGTTCCAAACTGGCTTTGACAAATTAATCACAGAAACTTAGAACAAAGAAGCCAACTCTTCAACCATTGTGTTAGCACTTGTCATTAAAAGAGTTGCCACCCCAATACTATTTCCTAGCCCATAGACCTGTAGATCATGTTTTAGAGCATACTTCAGTGCAATGAGAGAATTCTGTCTCAACTACCCTTACAGATAGCAATCATCTGACCCAATCATACGCTGGATAAAACAAATTGAAAGTATAATCACTAATTCTAGGTTGACATGACACTCCATTATGAGATCAATATTGATATTTAACTTGCCTAACCCATTTAAACCTGGTGTTTTGGATCAACCGACGAGCTCCTTTAATTAGCCCCCCAAATTGATCTGTATACTCAAAATCAGAACACAATACACACATGTTCTATTGCTAATGGTGATCATTTAAACCGGAGAATCCAATTTTTTATGTACTGGGTCAGTTTAAATTGGGTAGCACAAGTGAACACAAATGATCAGTGCTGAATATTACTGTTTCATGGCCATGCGTTTTAACAAATGAAACACAATAGGTATTTCCATCACAAAGTTACCCAAACATCATTCTGAATCTTGAAAATCTTTGGGACAAATAATAAAAAATCAAAATTTAAATTTTAACTCATGGAACTTGAAACACAGGCGTATATTAAAAAATGAATGATTCCATAGATTGAAAATTTACGTCTTTATCTTTATTGCTGGAGTTTAAAAGTCCAGTAAAGTCCAAGTCAGTATAATCACAACTGCAATGGTCAATTCAAATGAAGACTCACACTGTCAAAATGATATCAAATGAACGTTAGTTATAATTTTAATTTTAATAGCTTAATTTTAATCATCTGTTTTCTTTAAATTAACCCTTTCATTCTCATTCTGATTTTACATAATTTGTTGGGACTCACATTATTGCTGAACTTGTTAGTTTTCTTCAAAGCAAATGGCCCGTCACCAGGAAAGGCGGCAATGATATTCTTCTTAACGCTCTGGAAAATTACAATTTAAATGATGCATTTATCAATGTTGCTTAGTTAAGCAACAACACTGCTGCAGGTGGTGAAACAAATTATCATGCCAAATTGAGTGCCAGATTTATTTTTGAAGAAAATTGTAAAGAAAGCACGAAAGCCATATGCAGATATGCTGCCAGATCTCATTGAGTACATCTCAGTATCTGTGCTTTGCTATGCATGTGCTAAAGTGCCAGATCTGTTGACACTGACATACCAAGCGTTCGTGATCTCATTTCAAAATGCTGCAAAATGTAAGACTATAATTTTATTTTGAAGTTGTAAAACCATTTCTAGTAAAATAAAGAAAATAATGAGAACAATAGACAATGCGACAAACAAACAAAACCAATTGCAGAAACAGCAACTAATGAGGACATAATCTAAGAGTATAAACTCCTTTGATCCAGCATGTCAGGGATTTTAGTTGACTGGCAACTTTTTCAGACCATTAAATTTTATTCCATTAATGCCCCATCACATATTTAAATCATATTTTCTTTAAGTGTTACAAAATGGAATAATACATTTTCCATTGAACCCCGAGTTCAAATGAAGCCTGGGAAAGAAAACCAGGCTGGTTTCAAGGTAATGCAGCCAACATTTTAAAAAGTTTACAGAGAGCACTGTAACTGGCGTTCTGAGAGAAGACATGCAAGTGGGGCTCTGTGAGAGGATGGAACTTTGCAGTCTGATATAGATAAAATACAAAGAATCCAGGGGTAACCAGAAATACGTCCCCAACTTCCAGAGGGGGCGCCGTCCTGTGTGGTATGGCTGCCCAGCCTGCAGCTGTTTATTGTCACTTTTTTTTTAATTTTTAGTGAGTTTTAATGTTTTATTTTTGGAGCTCGTCTTTTTTATGTGGGGGGGGGAGGAAGGGGAAACTACTTTTCAGGGTCCCTACCTGGTCGGAGAGGCAGCTTTACTCTAGTCTGCACTTTGGACCCATCCTCGCGGCCTACCAGCGGACCTGGAGCGGCGTTTCCTGAGGGGACCGCCCAGTACCTCGGCTTCGGCGGCGGTGGCACAGCTCTGGAGCTCTATTGCGGAGCGGGCGATGCCTTGCCCGGGTCGCCGCGCTGGAGCTCCGGTGAGCTGAAGACCGCCGATGAAACATCGCGGAGCTGCGGGACTATGGAGCGGCCAGCTGCAGCGCTGAACTTTTCATCGGGAGCCTGGAATCTCTCACCGAGATCGCCAGTGGTGGAGCTCCATCCGGCGCGGCCTTGTTGGCTTTGGAAGCCGCGGTCTCCGGTAAGGGAAGCGGCCGTTCCAGGGTTCCCAAGCCGCTGAGAGGATTCTCCCGACGCCGGAGCACCATCACCCGGCGAGTACGGCCTGGAACATCGGGCCTCCGTAAAGGCAACTGTAGAGGCCTCAATAGGCCCGACTATGGGTGGACATGGGATGGGGACTGGACATTGTGCCTTCCCTCATAATGGGAACCATTGTGGGAGGATGGTTTTTATGTTTAAATTTCTTTATTACTGTTATGTTTGTATTCTTTCTTTATGTGCTGCATTGGCAAGAAGCATTTCATTACACCTAGATGTATGTGACCAATAAAATAACCTTTGAACCTTTGAAATACAAGAGCAGCAGTAACATGCAGGTACTGCATGAGCCTTATTAGGAGCACTGGATATTCCTGTCAGTTCCTATCATGGTATGCTGCCTGGATCAGTACATAGTTGGTAGCATTACTGTGGTCCAAATTGGAAGAGATCTTCTACGAAGCAAAATAACTTTAGCTGTTTACATTATTGCTTCCTCTGCTAAAAAAATGAGGTTGCACAGCTCTGGCCAGAAGAATGCACTAGTTTCTTCACTGCTCAGTAAGCTGCCTAATATTTGGAAAATGATTCTTGTAACTATATATTATTTGCTAAATGCACATCCATGTCCTCATCATCGGTATCTCCACAAAGCAGTATTTTCTTCTTATCCAGAGTCACAACAAAATATCCAGAGCTTCCCAACTTTGAGCAATTCTCCAAACACGCTTCCAGATCATTACTATCAATATTGAACAGCAAGGCCCAAACACCAATCCCTGGAGAATACAGCTGACAACTGGCCGCCAGGTAGTCCCAGGGCCAGTGATAATTGGTTGCAGTTGCACAAAGTGACCTTCATTCAACGTGAACAATTTGTGGAATCCAAGGTCAACAAAGAAACTATCTTGCTTAGAAGACATCTAAGAGTAAACAATGCATTGCTTTTTGAATATTGAAATTAACACATCCACGTGATAAGGTAAATGCACATATTTTCACGGGAAAGGGAATCAAAAATTAGAGGGCATAGATTTAAGACGAGAGAGGAAAGATATAAAAAGTAACCCGATGGGCAATTTTTCCCCACGCAATCTATGACCGACAGTGGGTGGTGGGGATATGGAGCGAGCTACTGGAGAAACTAGTTGAAGCATGTACTTTGACATCATTTAAAATATATTTGAACATCTACATAGATAGAAAAGATTGTGAGGGATATGGGCCAAAAGCTGGTGAATGGGACTAGCTCAGATGGGCATCTTGATCGGCATGGACGTTGGGCTGAAAGGCCTATTTCGGTGCAACATGATCCAATGATTCCAAGACCAGCTATGAACAAGAATCACACATTCAAAAATAATTTTCCAAATCTATCCAGAACTATCCACCTGAGGGGCTGAATGAGAGCTCCTCCTTTGATATTTTTTCCATTTAATCTTTGCAAGCAATTTTTACCTGCTTTGCTGGAGTGTAGGGCTGATTACTGCCAGCATCAATTTCTCTGGAACTATCAGAGACATAATTGCTGCTGGTAGGACTCTCTCCATCTTCTTGGCTAGTCCGTCTATTTTGGCAAACACTGCTTGGTAGAGAAATATTTGAATTTAATCCTTCTTCATCTCCATCCAGGTCATCTTTCCACTGCTTCATCATTTCAAGCACATTGGATGGTCTTTGTGTGGCTGTATCACCCTGGAATTCAAGGATTATGTTTTGTGACTTTAGTATGGCAGTAAATTAAAACATGTCACTGTCCTTTCTCACTAGTTGTGATTATGCTCTGACGATTATAACATTTAACATTCTTGATTATACTTTGTGCTCAGGATAAAACACTAACTCCAATGAGAAGTAGCAAATGTTAATTTACTGACTTTGGAGATGAATTACAATTGTTTGCCTGAAGTGAGAGTAAATCATAAACAAAGTTCAATAGTTCTGTCATTGATGAATATGCCACAACCTTATTAAATGTAAATCTAAGGATAGTACCCATAAATTACCTTTTATTCCATAAAAACTTTCACCATTAATATTTTTGCATTTCCTAAGTGACATCCTGAAATAAGCATCTGTACTCGAATAAGCACCCAATACAATAGAAAAAGTAGGATCTTTCTCCTTGGATGAAAGAAAGATTCTAGTGACGTGTGAAATAAATGTAACAATTTAAATTATTTTGAAGTAACACATCTCACAATTCATGGGGAAAAATTATGCTTGTATTAAAAAACCTGTTGGGAATCAATTACTAGATGTGATGTTGGATGCAAAACCACCCCAGGCCAGCTGAAAAATGGATCTCTAGATATTTGGAAAACGTATTTCAAACAGACTTCACACATCTTAGAAACACTAATCACTTCATTTTTTCTGTTGCGACCAGCCTTTATAAAAAATAAAATAATGCAATAATATCCAAAATAAAGACAAAACAAAATATCATTTATTTTATTTCCTTGGTTTGGAACAATAGGCAGTATTTACTACCCGTTAGAGATCGGCATAAGGAAATTAGGTGACTTAGGAGTCAAGTACACGTCATAGTCAGCATTAAATTATCAGATTTATCTAATTCAGCATTATGTCCTGTTATGTTAGATCCTAGATTCACAAATACCCCATTTACAGCCCACTACCATAACCAATAGGCTATGTACCCTACAAAAAAAAGTATGGTTTGAAGGATGGGATCAATACAATAAAAATAAGCAATGTACTGGATCAAACCTTACTTCATCAATCCAACATATGCATATTGACAAGTTCTGATTTCACATTATGAGCTAAATACCCCAAATCCACAGGGTCCTGGAAGCACAGATTTGCACAAGAGCTTGAAGCTCTAAATGCAAATAAAGTTCAAATTTTCAAATTATGCTCAATGCTGTGTAAAAAAGATTACTGTAAAAGAATGAAAATTAAATAATTGAGCCGAATGATGGAGAATCGATCAAGGACAAAAATGCGTAGTTCATGTTAATGACAGAAAATATTGAAATAAAGAGCAGACAAAATAATTAAGGTGTTCAGATGCACGAATCATTAAGAATTAATCTTCAATTACAAAAATAGTGGCCAGATTATGGAATCCACTGTAATACATGGCCCTGCATGCAAAAGCAGCTGAAATGTATGAATGCATTTGGAAAAGCTCTTCTGTATGCAGTAAGTGATCCCGCAGAATGTCTTTCATATCTAATAGAACATAGAACAATACAGATCATGAATTCTCTTCTCCCCTCTCCCATTGGGCAAAAGGTAGTGTGAAAAAGCACACCTTCAGAATCAGGGACAGTTTCTTCCCAACTGTTATCAAGCAACTGAATCATCCTGCCACAACTAGAGAGCAATCCTTAACATTCTATCGACCTCAATGGTGGCTGTCGGACTATCTTTGATTGGACTTTACTTTACTTTGCACTAAACATTATCTATACATCGTAAAGGGCCTGTCCCACTTAGACGACTCTTTAGGGGGCTGCCAGGGACTAGTTTTAATGGAATTCACCCACGACACCTGGCGACAACCTATGACAACACCTACGACAACACCTACGACAGCAAAAATTGTCGCCAATATCACAGAAAAATTTTCAACATGTAGTCGTCCAAAAATGTCTTGATTGTAATCATGTATTGTCTTTCCACTGACTGGACAGCACGCAACAAAAGATTTTCACTGTGTACCTCGATACACATGACATTAAACTAAACTAAACTAAACTAAACAGGCCCTTCGGCCCACAATGTCCGTGCTGAGCATGATGCCAAGTTAAACTAATCTCCTCTGCCTGAACGTGATCCAGATCCCTCCGTTCCCCAAAATCGATAGAAATTCTGAAATGATCAGCCTGTGCTTTACCGTGACCCATGGGTTGTCAAGGAGCTCATTGGCTGTGATTCTATGGGCAGGATCCACTTTGAGGAGACGTGAGAGCACATCCTTTGCTGCAAGTAGAACAAGGAAAACTTAGTAAACCTGACGTTTCAGCAACATCGTTTACAAGAAATAGAAAAGCTGAACACTATTTATCCATGCAGTTTTGTAGAAAACATAAAAGGGTTCATTTGATGATGGAAACAAAGATATAAAGAACAGTACTTTAACATTTATTGTATGCAACATTCATTCTTTCCTGAAAAGGCAACTGGAAATTAAACTTAATTTCTTTAAATCAATAACAAACTAAACTGCACCCTCTCTATTTAAGGGGTTGGACAGGCTAGATGCAGGAAGATTGTTCCCGATTGTTCCCGATGTTGGGGAAGTCCAGGACAAGGGGTCACAGCTTAAGGATAAGGGGGAAATCCATTAAAACCGAGATGAGAAAAACTTTTTTCACACAGAGAGTGGTGAATCTCTGGAACTCTCTGCCACAGAGGGTAGTTGAGGCCAGTTCATTGGCTATATTTAAGAGGGAGTTAGATGTGGCCCTTGTGGCTAAGGGGATCAGAAGGTATGGAGAGAAGGCAGGTACGGGATACTGAGTTGGATGATCAGCCATGATCATATTGAATGGCGGTGCAGGCTCGAAGGGCCGAATGGCCTACTCCTGCACCTAATTTCTATGTTTCTACGTTTATAATAATCAAAATCGCACAGGCTGTGGTCAGCTGTTCCGTGAGGCCGTTGGCTGCCTCCAATGTGATTGGGGCCATCATTACTACCACTGCAAATTTGTTCTGTAGCTCAGTAATTTGCTCTATGAGTTGTCAACACAATTTAAGTATGAGCATTTTCTGCTGCTTCAGTGGCCTGCATATCTTTAAAACAAACTTTGCTAATGAACCGCTCTGGTTGTTCAAGTTGTTCAAGAGCTAATAACCCGTGCCTGCCTTTTCCCCATATCCCTTGACTCCACTAGCCCCTAGAGCTCTAACGAACTATCTTAAATCCACCCAGTGACTTGGCCTCCACTGCCCTCTGTGGCAGGGAATTCCATAAATTCACAACTCTCTGGGTGAAAACGTTTTTTCTCACCTTAGTCTTAAATGACCTCCCTTTATTCTAAGACTGTGGCCCCTGGTTCTGGACTCGCCCAACATTGCATCTAGCTTGTCGAGTCCTTTTATAAGTTTCTATAATATCCTCATCCTTCTAAATTCCAGTGGATACAAGCCTGCCTGCCTCAACTACTCCCTCTGGCAACGTGTTCCACACACCCACCACCCATGTATGTAAAAAAATCACCCCACAAATTCACATTAAATCTTCCCCCCCTCACATTTAACCTATGCCCTCTGGTTCTTGATTCCCCAACTTACCCGATCTATTCCTCTCATGATTTTGTACACCTCTATAAGATCACCCCTCATCCTCCTGCGCTCCAAGGAATAAAGCCCTAGCCTGCTCAACCTCTCCCTATAGCTCAGTCCATCGAGTCATGGCAAATCTTCATGAACCGTTTCAAGCTCGACAACACCTTTCCGATAACATGGTGACCAAAACTGAATACAATACTCTAAATGTGGCCTCACCAACTTATATAACTGCAACATCACCTCCCAACTTCTATATTCAATACTCTGACTGATGAAGGCAAATGTGCCAAAAGCCTTCTTGACCACCCTATCCGCCTGTGACGCCACTTTCAAGGAACTATGCACCTGTACTCCTAGATCCCTCTGCTCCAGAACACACCCCAAAGCCCGACCACTCACTGTGTATTCTCTGTCCACATTAGTCTTCCCAAAAAGCAACAACTTACATTTCTTTGCAATAAATTCCATCAACCATTCCTCAGCCCACCTGCCGAACCGATCAGGATCCTGTAATCTTTGATACCCTTCTTCACCATCTACAATACCACCCACTTTGGTGTCGTCTGGAAACTTGCTAATCATGCCATGCATGTTCTCATCTAAATCATTGATATAGATGACAAACAGCAATGGGCCCAGTAGTGAGCCCAGCAGTGAACCCTGAGGCACACCACTAGTCAGAGGCCTCCTATCTGAAAACCCCCCCTCCACCCTCTGTTTCCTTCCATGAAACCAATCTCCTATCCATTCAGCTATCTCTCCTTGGATCCTATGCAATTTAACCTTCCAGAGCAGCTTACCATGCTGAACTTTGTCAAATGCCATGCTGAAATCCATATGTACAACGTGTACAGCTCTGCCCTCAGCCTTTTTGGTCACATGTTCAAAACAATCAGGTTCGTGAGGCATGACCTCCCACATACAAAACCATGCTGACTATCTCTAATCAGTCATTATCCATCTAAATACATGTATATCTTATCCCTCAAATGCTTTCTGACTACATATGTCAGGCTCACTGGCCTGTAGTTCCCTAGCTTTTCCCTGTAGCCTTTCTGGAATGGATGCACAACATTTGCCAAGCTCCAGTTTTCTTGCATCTCATCTGAATATAATGACGACTAGTAAATCTCAGCTAGGGCTCATGCAATCTCTTCTCGAGCTTCCCATAGGATATGTCTGATCGGTCATGGATATGTGTCAGGACCTTCAGCACCTCCTTAATCGAAATACTAACTGTCATCTTCCAGAGCTATCTCCTGTCCTCTTTTTGCCCTCATGATTTCCTTTTTTAGCTTGCTCCTCAGTTCCCAAAACTCTTCCAGGGATACACTTGATCGCATCTGTTTATACCTGCCCCATGCCTCCTTCTTACTCATCACCAGAGCCTCAATTTCCCTCATCACCAAAGCTGTGTTACGTCCAACTGCCTTGTCATGAACTCTCCTGAATACATTTGACAAATTCCACCCCATCTAAACCCTTCGCACAATGACATTCCACATGCTTTCAATCTCCACAAGCCCAACATTGACTTTGCTCTAAATAGAAGCCCAAAAATTATACAATGTTTTTTACTTACCACCATCACTAATCTTTTGTAGAACTGAGCTGTCTAGGTGAAGCTCCCCTCTGTTTATCAATTCAGCAAGCTTCTCTTCTGAGTTTGCCACAAATGGTGGTGCTCCGGAGAGCCTGCATGGAAAGAATGCAATTATATTTTCCATTATTTGCTTATCTAAGCCACTTAATGATCTGGATTCAGAAGGCTTCATAACCCAAGAAATGTAGCTCTTATGCATACCTTCCTGACACAGATATGATGAGTAGGTAATTGAGGATTCATTTTGAATTCAAGGCACTATACAGTCCAGTTCAGTAATGTGATGCTTTATAGGACAATAGGACAAAGTAAATCTCAATCTTTCTCGCATCAAATTATTTTGAAGTCAAAATCTTTGGAAAATAATACCATTCAATTTTAATTTTGGAACAATCAGCAGCAAAACGCTGTTGACTTTTATATTTTGTTCTTTTGTGCTTTAACAATGTAACCTTTTATTTTCATTATACTCTATGGCTTTTGATTCTGAACTGACATACAAGCAATGCACTCCATAGGTGCAAACATTTTCAACAGGCCATGTTTACCTTTGAAGAAGTTCACATGGCAAATATATCATCATCATCTTTATAGCTTTAACAATCAATAAAACTACAATGTGTACATTATGACAAGGGGAAAAGTTATCAGTGTATCACTGTAAACTGAGAACGGTATCTGAGAGTCACTATTGATGGACACTCTGCAGTGTGCGATACAACCTTTCGTGCAGAACTTCATGATGCTGTGCCGAGTACATTTTCATTAGTGCCATAATGACAGGAAGCTTGGAGGGAAGTTTACAGAGTATTTTGTTGGGGAGAAAGGTAAACATTTTAGGAAAGATTGTGGATGATGCTGAATGTTTTGTTGCGTTTACATCAAAAGTGCCTAAATCACCCATTTATTCCCCACGTTCAGAATAAACCAATGTGGAGATGTACATTCTTAAACATTTCATGTATGCATGCCCTTCATTCAATTTACTTCACAATCCTTGTTGCATATTTCCAACATGTTAGCCATCATTCACTGGGCACTATTTATTGCTGATTGGCTCAAAATTTAAAACGCATATATCACACCTCAAAATACAGAAAATGGTTTCAAGAAAACTGCCAATTAGATTGTATCTACGTGTTATAAAATCAAAGAGTCTTGAAAAGGAGAAGAATAGAAAAAATAATCTTGGAAGCAGTCAAAAGTCTTCTTAGTAGAATTTTCTCCTTTTGTAGCTGAATATTCTACTGCACAAAATATGTTAAACGATTTAAAAAACATCAAATTCCAGAATGTAAAGGACTTCATATTCATCAGAATGTGGTTTTGAAAATAATTTCATTACATACATTAACCTGGAAATTGTACAATGATGGAAATGCTTGCTGAGGCATGAAGAACTTGTGCCAATTCTATCTGAACAGAAACAGAAATACTCAATAGATCGAACAGCATCTGAAGAAAGAGAAACAAATTTAAACTTTTATGCTGAAGACGGCTTCTCTTCCCACATATACTGCTTGACCTTTGGGACATTCCAGCATTTTCTGTTTTTGTTTGTTTTCCAGCATCTGGCCTGCTGCAGTTCTACATTAATGACCTCGACAAGAATGTACAAGGCACAATTAGCAAGTTTGTGGATGACACCAAAATAGATTATGAGTTATAACGATGGTTACCAAGAGTTACAGTGGGATCATGATCAGGTGGGCAAGAAGGAATTGCTAATGGTAAAAATGGAGTTTAATCCAGAATAAATGTGAGGCATTTTGGGAAGTCAAACCAGGGCAGAACTGAATATACAAGTTGGGATGTTATATTAAAGATCGTGCCTTATGAAAATGATTGTTCTGTGAAGAAGTAATCAAAAACATTGATGAGGGCAAAGCTGTAGATGTTGTCTATATGGACCAACAAGGCATTTGATAAGGTTCAACACGGTAGGCTGCTCTGGAAGGTTAGATTGCATGGGATCCAGGGAGAGCTAGTCGACGGGATAAAGAATTGGCTTCATGGAATAAATGATGGGTGACGGTGAAAAGTTGACTTTTGAACTGGAGGCCTTTAACTAGTGGTCACAACAAAGTGTCTGAACAAAGTCCTATAGAGCTGCATCATGACTCCCTAACTCTTACATTCAATGTCCTTAGCAAAAAAGCCAAACATACCATACACCTTCTTAATCAGCCTATCTACTTGTTTTGCCATCTTCAGCGAGCAATGGACTTGGACTCTAAGATCCCTCTAAACTTCAATGCTGTTAAGGATTGCATTGAGGATTAAGGAATCGCTAATTAACATTGTATGTACATATTATTTGAACATATATATATATATACACATTATTAGTACTATATACAACTCATTAATCCCATGTAAAGTTTATATTAATTTTCTTACAATGTATACATAATGACTCCTATGCTCCATGTGTCGCACTGTTGAGTGTACTGGTGTGCACTGAGAACTTCCGGAGCTGTAAAGAAAAACAAAATTAAATGGTTACTTAGGCAGGGATGGTTAAAGATTTAATGAATGCGGGATAATTGAGCAAGGAACAAAGCAAGGAAACTAAGGCCAAGTGCTGGTTGAAGCAGAAGTTGTCTTTGATAATTGGGAAACAAAGTCAACCATGGAAACTGCACTAACCCAGCTCATACCTCACAGTCTCTCGAAGTAATCATTCAGAAATGTTATTTAAATCATTTTCTACTTAGGTCATATGTTTTTATTTCACTCAGTGCATATCCAATTAACCTTTTCCCATTCTCGACTATTTGTGCTGCATGAAAATTTTGAAAGCCTCCAATTTGTTTTAGCATCCAGAATAGTAAGATTAAACGAGAACTTACCAGTTTGAAGTTTGATCTTTATTTTATGAGGAGTTACGATAAGGGACTACGTGAAGAACCCCGTACAGCCGCACGTGCGTCAATCTTCAAAGCAGCGGTGTGAAATCGCAGATAATAGTGTCTGAAGTATAATAGTAAGATGAAGGAAGACTAGAACTACCAGATGACCTTTATAGAGTTTGAGAGCAGAGGCCACATAATCCCTCATCGTAACTCCTCATAAAATAAAGATCAAACTTCAAACTGGTAAGTTCTCGTTTAATCTTATTATTTTACTTCGGAGTCACGTGAGTGACTACGTGAAGATTTCAAAGCTCTGTGATATCATGCCGTGAGAAACAAGTCAACATAACCACAACTGCCTCATTGACAAATGAGGGAAAACATTCATAATGCATAGTCACGACATAGATTTAAACATGCAGATGCTGTTAAATAAAGTAATAACAATAGTCACATCTCTCATCCGGATGGAACCTATAACAGAACGTAAAATAAAGTTGATAAATACCCCTGGTCTGGCAACGGGTTATTATAAAATTTGAAAATTTGTTTGTTTGACCATGCTACAGCCGTTACGATGTGGTCCAGCGGAACATAATTAACCCTTGTTGCTGCTGTTATAGCAGCCCTGGTGGAGTGAGATCCGGATCTGTATCTACTCCTGCATAACTCAACTCCATTTTAACACCTGGCAAGATCTGAACAGATACATTCTTATAACGTTTTTTGTAACTAACAATCATAGCTAGCTCAGAGTCTTGAAGCTCTTGGTGACCTTGACGATTACGTGAAGAAGGGCCGTCCGTCTGCGTACGCGTCAATCTTCAAAGCAGCGGTGTTAAATCACAGATAAAAAGAAGACCTGAGAATAGTAAGATTGAAGAAACTAGAACTTCCATGTGACCTTGATAGTATGAAGGTGGGAGCGGTGGGCACGTAATCGCTCATCGTAACTCCTCATAAAATCAAGATCAAACTTCAAACTGGTAAGTTCTCGTGTAATCTTACTATTTTACTTCGGAGTCACGTGAGTGACTGCATGAAGATTTCAAAGATCTGTGATATTACGCCGGTTACGAATCCAGGCGTCACACACTGAATGGCTTGACCATGGATGCGTGTAATCATTAAAGCATTCAGACATTACGTAGTTAAGTAAAGACACTGATGCTTCAAATGAAAGAAAAGTTTTTAAAACTTGTTCCCCCTCCCAACCTTGGGGGTAAACTAAGGGACAGAACTTAAAATGGTACGTGCAAACAGCCCCAGTCTGGTAATAGGTTTGTTATCAAACCAGTGGACCGTATTTCATTCGTCCATCCTGCAGCCACTAGGATGTCATCAAGAGGCACGTCCATTGCTCTTGCTGCCGACGTAGATGCAGCCCTGGTGGAGTGAGATTTAGCCATATGAATGTTCACTCTGTTACCGCCATTACCCTCTTTGACCATCTCGAGATGGTTTGTGTTAACACCTTCTGGTCTGTTCTGAGCCTCTGTGGTTCTCCGTAACTCTCAGATAGTGGTGTTAGTATGTTACCACACACACAACCATAGGTCCTCTGGATATGCGAAGAACTGGATCTCCATCCCTGGCATCCCTGGCCTACTATGTTTTTATCAGATTCCTGATTACGAATGTTATGTTGTTCATATTGGTGGTGATGTGGTCCAACCGTAGCTTCTGCAGTGTCTGGACTCTTTGTCAGCATACCACCTTCAGGGTTAGTTATAGGCGGTCCCCACTGTGAAAGTAGGGTTAGTACCACGCTCACATCCCATGTGTCCGTGTACCTTAGTCTTAGAGGTATTAAATTGTAAATTCCCTTCATGAATTTGGTTGTAAATGGGTGCGTTCCTATCGACCCGTGCCCTGCTTCCAGCATCAGATAGGAGAAGAGTGCACCTCTGGCACTATAGATTGCACTATAACTTTGTTTATAGTTATAGTACAGAGTTGATAGAATAACTCCAAGACATTTGTTATCCGAACTGTGTTGTATTTGTTCGGACAGTCCTATGCCTTGAAATGGCCTCCTCAGAATCTGCAGACCAACAAGTTAATACGTTCGTGTAGGGGATGATTACTCCCTGTAACTGGGTTCACTAGGAGGTCCCTGCTCTTGGGTACAGCCATAACTGACTGGACTATAGTTCCTAAAATTTTTGGGAACCAGGCTTGAGTAGGCCAATCTGGCACTACCAATATGCCTGTGGCTTAGTCTTGCTTGATTTTGGTCAAGCATCGGTTTGTGAGACAAATTTGCGGAAAGCATGCATAAACAATTCTCCCCAATTGAGGGAGAAAGCATCCACTGCCTTTGCTCCTGGATCCTGCTTGCAGGACACATATCTGGGAAACTGATGGTTTAGTCTAGCAAAGAGTAGCAGTAAACGGGTCCTTTTCAAAATGGCAGGCAGTGACTAGTGGGGTACCCCAAGGCTCAGTACTGGGACCCCAGCTATTTACAATATATATTAATGATCTGGATGAGGGAATTGAAGGCAATATCTCCAAATTTGCGGATGACACTAACTGGGGGGCAGTGTTAGCTGGGAGGAGGATGCTATGGGACTGCAAGGTGCATTGTATAGGCTGGGTGAATGGGCAAATGTTTGGCAGATGCAGTATAATGTGGATAAATGTGAGGTTTTGCATTTTGGTGGCAAAAACTCGAGTCCAAAGCAGACTATTTATCTAATGGTGGCCCATTGGGGAAAGGGGGAGATGCAGCCAGACAGCTCTAGGGTGTCATGGTACACCAGTCATTGAAGGTAGGCATGCAGGTGCAGCAGGCAGTAAAGAAAACGAATGGTATGTTAGCTTTCATTGCAAAAGGATTTGAGTATAGGAGCAGAGAGGTTCTACTGCAGTTGTACAGGGTCTTGGTGAGACCACACCTGGAGTATTGCGTACAGTTTTGGTCTCCAAATCTGAGGAAGGACATTATTGCCATAGAGGAAGTGCAGAGACGGTTCACCAGACTGATTCCTGGGATGTCAGGACTGTCTTATGAAGAAAGACTGGATAGACTTGGTTTATACTCTCTAGAATTTAGAAGATTGAGAGGGGATCTTATAGAAACTTACAAAATTCTTAAGGGGTTGGACAGGCTAGATGCAGGAAGATTGTTCCCGATGTTAGGGAAGTCCAGGACAAGGGGTCACAGCTTAAGGATAAAGGGGAAATCCTGGAAAAAACGAGATGAGAAGCATTTTTTCACACAGAGAGTGGTGAATCCTTGGAACTCCCTGCCACAGAGGGTAGTTGAGGCCAGTTCATTGCTATATTTAAGAGGGAGTTAGATGTGGCCCTTATGGCTAAGGGGATCAGGGGGTATGGAGAGAAGGCAGGTACGGGATACTGAGTTGGATGATCAGCCATGATCATATTGAATGGCGGTGCAGGCTCGAAGGGCCGAATGGCCTACTCCTGCACCTAATTTCTATGTTTCTATGTTTCTATGTCTAGATGCAAATAGATCAATATCTGGTATGTCAAATCGTGTATTTATTTTGTTAAATACTGCCTGATTCAACATCCATTCTGTGTTGTTATTAAACATTCGTGATCCAGCATCTGTCACCGTGTTATATCTACCTCGTAGATTTCCCAAATATTCCTCTTGATACACCAGTGCCAAATGAGGTTCGACAATCTGTCGTAAGATACAGATTTTACACCACCCTTGTTAATGGATATGTGGCACCACAGTGGTGTTATCAATCTGAATTTGAACAAGCACCGGTTGTATATTGCTACAGAAACCCTTGAGTCCAAATTGTGCCCCCAACAATTCTGGGTAATTGATTCCATATGTTGGGGAATTACAGACTCCTGCTCATTCCATCTGCCCCCACAGCTCTAGACTGTGTTAGTGGCTCCCCATCCTTAGCCGCTTGCATAGGTCTGAAGAACCCTCGATGGCTTTCAAGCAAATTTTACTTTTAGTTTCCTTACGTTCGTTATCCACCATAGTTATTCAACAAGGGCCTCTGCTGGCAATCCATAGTTTTGCCAATTTGGCCTGCATGGAATCTGAGTGTTTGTTCCTTTGCTCGCTGTAAATTCTGGTAATGCAAAGGCCCGTACGTTCTGCTGGAAATGCAGCTACTATTTGCCAATTACACTCGCTGTTTGCCTGATAGATGGCTAGTATTTGACTATCAGGTCATAGCAGGCTTGATTTATATAGTCGTTTGCCCCTAGTCAAAGTCACCAACATATTTACTGTTTTTGATAGTAAATTCTGGGTAATCAATTACCCTTGTAGGTGTCAATTTTGATTTAACTGGATGGATGAGGTTCTATCAAACGGGGTTTTGGTTTGCTTTGACTGATGCTTCTGCCAATTCTTGGTGACTCCAAAATGAAATAGTCCAAATATGCCATTACTATGTGGTTCTGAGACTTTTGTAGGCCCAGAATTGGTTTCCGTAGTTTTGTCAATAGTCTAGGAGCTGATGAATGCCAACCCATTTGGCAGATCCATACCATCCAGTTAAACTTCAAATATCTCCTGTTCTTAGTGAATAGACACCGAATAGTATGCATCTTTGACGTCGATGCATGCCATGTGACCATTTTATAGGAAGCTCCTATAAAACAGTAGTTAGCCCGTGACAAAATTACTGTTTCTAAAAGTTTTACTGCACAAATGAGTTGAACCTGGATGAAGTGACAATTCCAGTCCAAGTTCCAAGTCTGCTTGGAACCTGTATATGTTGTGCAGTAAAAATAATCACATGTTATTATCTGTTTTAAAACCAATTCTGAAAATTCATGTTATTGTCATTTTGAACAAGAACACAAGAGTAAATTACCAACATGTAACTGGTCCACAATCCCTTGTTTCAGTAAACCCAGACCCACCTACCTCCATGGCTACCGGTGGTCTTGTGGTAAGCCCAAAGGCCCCTGATGCGGGTTCCTTTTCTCTCCTTGATTGGGAGCAGGACTGGTAAGGAAGTGTGGATTCCATGTTTCTCCTGACCTCTGCTTGGGTCTAGTCTGAACCTCATCATACTGAACCTGCCTTGTAGGACAATTCTGGCCATTGTTTTGAGTCTGCCTTGAAAGACGACTCTGATCATATTTCCGTGCCCAGCTTTCAAGCTACCACCGGATTCAGTGAACCGCTTACCCCCCTATGGAGGTGTGGGGTGTGTTGTCGCCTATGCGGATATTCTGCCAACTGCTGGCTCTTGAAGCCATATGCATGCTTCAGTATGTTCATACTTTAAATTCGAGATCATTCACACTCCCCTCCACTGAGAGTCAGGTTCGTAGGCAGCCCTGAGGATATCTGTGCTGACATCGCCCTTCCAGTGGACCTAAATGAGATTCTAGCTTTGGTCAGACTGAAATGGACCATGAATGTTCCTCTCCTCAGAGAAGGAGGCATTTGTGCAGCCCTGAAAACAGGTGCTGCTGCCTGCTGGTTCTCCATAATACCCAGGCTGTCAAGAGCTAGATTCCATCCAGGGAAGCAGCCAGTGGAACCTGGATGATTGCAGAAGCACTTATTTTCCGTTTGTTTATATGGAAGCTTATTATTCCTTTTATGTAAAGCATTTTGGTGTTGACTTAAACAGTGCAATATAAGTAAAACTTACTTACTTACTTCCTTTCTTCTGCTTGTCCCTGGGAAGGTTTCCCCCCCTCTTCTTTGTACTCTGATTCAGAGTGGTTTCTTCCACATGTAGTTCCCCCTCCAATGGGGAAGACATTGGGCTGCCCCATGTGCGAGGCTCCCGGCACCGGCACTCCTGTAGGCCCCGGGCTGGAGCAGATCATTGTTGGAGCACTACTCCTGCCGATTTTGCTGTCGGAGCTAATGTTGCTGTCGGAGCTAATGTCGGGAAGCGTTGCTCTATGTGGGAGAAGTCGTCCTCAGCCGCTCTCCGTTGAGGGAGGGTATCCCTCAGATTCAGATTCAGATTCAATTTAATTGTCATTGTCAGTGTACAGTACAGAGACTTGCGGGTGGTATTACGCCCCGCAGGACAACCACGGAGCTCCTGCTCCCGCGCAAAGTCTCCTGCCGATTCTGCTGTCGGCGCTAATGTCGGGAACAAGACCGTCGCCCGCTATTTGGAAAGCTGCGGTCTTCGGCAGCCGACATCCCCGCGGGCCGTCTCCTCGACATCTGGGCTCTGAAAAAAACTTCAAGCCCGAAAGAACGCAGGTAGGTGATTTCAACTTTCCTTACCTGCTCATCCCGACGGCTGGGAGGCCACAGTGCCTGCCAGTCCGTCGCGCGCGTTGCGTTCAGACGTAATGACGCGCACGCAGATGGACGGCCCTTCTTCACGTAGTCACTCACGTGACTCCGAAGTAAAATTATTCTCTCCTGTCACTATTATGTAGCGAGTGCCCTGTTGCGCTAAACCAGCGCCAGGAGGATAACTACCTAATGAGGTCCGGCCAAAGCTAAGAATGTAGCTGGAACCCCCTGGTGAAATAGTGTTAACACAATGTCAACCTCCCATACTGCATTGTACTTGTCCTGGGAAAACTTGTGTTAAAGATATCCTTTACTAACTCGATTTCCAGGGTGAACCCAACAAAGTGGATCTCGTTTGCTGCAGTAAATCTGATGGAAAGCACCTTGGCACAGTTAATGACCCTATAACTCAATATTGTCAAAGACCATTTAAAATGAACAATAGCTCGGAATCTGTGCCATTTTAAATTTAACATGAGCATTTAACAAACGCGTCCCATCTCCTGAAGAAGCAAAGTACTGCTTTTTGGTACTATCCCAGCTGTGAATACATACAAGAATAGGTGTGACAACCCAAGCCATAGGCAGTCTATTGAGAATCTGTAGAACATAAATTGATTTTATCATGCAACAGCTGATTTCCCGAGCCACAGGCTGAACCAGCAAGTTATGTTTAAAATAACTATATAATCAATCAATCAATCAATATTTATTACATGTCATTTGAACCTCAGTGAGGCTCAAACGAAACTCCGTTTCCACAGCCATACAAACAAAGACAATTTCCTACAGACATACAAACAATTCAATTTACAAAAACATCCATCACAGTGAACTCAATGTGATGGAAGGCAAAGTTTTTTCTCTCCCCTGTTCTCCATTTCTCTCCCGATGTCGAAGCCCCAGGCGGGCGATGGTGAGTCCCACGGCCATTTTAGGCCACGCCGGGCGATGTACGGCCCGCTCCCGGTCTAAATGTCACAAAGTTGGAGGCCCCGGCGGGCGCTGGAATGTCCCACGGCCATGAAGCCACGCTGGGCGATGTACGGCCCCGCTCCGGGTCGTTCCAAACCCGCGACACGGGCTAGAGAAGTCGCGTTGCGGGAGCTCCGGAAAGCGGTCTCTCCACCCGGACCCGCGAGCTCCCGATGTCCCAGTCCACCGGATCTGCGGCTGCAACTGGAGCCACCGAGCTACGTGGTCGGGCCGCAGCAGCGAGCCACCACCGCTCCCCACGCTCCGATGCCGGCCAGCCCATGATGGTAAGTCCGCAGCTCCACAGGCTCCGTGACTGGAGCCCCCAGGTTGTTCAGGCTGGGGGCCGCTCCCCGGTGCTAGGCCCCAACGACAACGGAGACCCGATAGGGAAATGATCGGGTCTCCCGTACAGGGAAGAGATTTTAAAAAGTTTCCCCCTTCCCCCCCGCCCCCCACTTATACACAGTTAAAAACACTATTAAAAAACACAAACAACTACATTTAACTAGACAAAAAAAGTCAGACAGGCTGCAACAGTGAGTCGCACCGCCACCAACTCCCTGTGGACAAATCGGGAATCAAATTGCATAGACCAATCCCACAGCTGGAACCTAAAGCGGGCTCTTGATAACTTTATTTCAAGACCCGACTCATAAAGCAAAATGGAGGAAGACATAAAAGACCATTCCTCATGCTTGTAGCGAGAATGTATCTTTCACCACTGTTATGCCACACATTTTTGCAACCTGTGAATTAGCATTAAAACAACATATCTATATTCGGCGTTGAATTGAATCAGAATTTCATAAATACGGTGTGGTCCAACACCCATTCTGTGTTGTCATTGATCTGTACTTGATGATACTCCAGTAGCAAATGAGATTATGTACCTATTACAGGATTCTTTTACTTGATTGCACCCCCGTGATTATCATATGCCACCATCATAGTGTATCAACATGAAGTTGAGCATGCAGCTATGCATATTCACTCAATCACTCTTTAACCCATAAAATGCACGTAGGGTCTATAGATAGTTGATACCAATAACTGAAGAGTTAATAACTCATGCACATCTCCTCCACCTCCAACTAGAGATGACTCGCATTTTCCCACCTTAGGCCATTAGCATCCTTTTGCAATATAATTACATATTTATTGATCAACTACTGGAGCAATGCTGAATTCTGTTTGTCCATCATAGTGACTTTAGTAGCTTCAGCTGCTAATAGCAAAGGCGTGATATCAATGACGGCCCTTTACAGTTTGCCATTAAGCATGCTGTCAGTTCTCCCACTTGCACAGCTGCATCACATCTATTACATTGCCAATTAGTCTAATGAATAGAAAGCTGCTTTATAACAACAAGGCTGTTCCAGGTTTCTATTGACTCCAACTATCCATTTGATAACAACTTAATTTAACTGGATAGAGAACAATTTCTCAAGTAGCTTGAGACTGAAACAGTGGATTTTAGCCAAATACAGCGTCAAAATATCATCCAGACAATACATAACAAATGTTTTTGAACTCTGAGTAGTCCTTTGAATGATTTATTGTCATCATACTGTTAAATTACCTCATCATAGCAATGCCTACAAATATCTCTGATGATCACTGTACATGGAAAGCCCTATGAAATCAGTTTAATCACCCTTCTTTCATAATGAACAGGCCACGCCTGCCATCATTTCGTGTCTGCCCTGAACGGCAATACTGGCCCGGTTACCGACAATTCTCACATGTCCCAAGACAACTCTTGCCATAATTCTGACCCTGCCTTGAAAGACAATTCTGCCCATATCTCCGAGCCCGTCTCAAAGGCAAACCTGGCTAAAATACTGAACCTGGCTCAACACAATTCTGGCCCAATTCCAACCTGCTTGGAATATTAGTAATGTCCAGTTTTACCTGGTTAAATGCCTCTGAGTAGATGACAATGTCTTAATCATTTGTGTATTGTACAACCAAGTGTAAATCTAACCGACTTGTTCGTGGTCACTTAGTTGTAGAGTAACTCTGGTCAGCTTTCATGCTGCTACCAGATTCAGTGAACCGCTTACTGCCGATGAAGCCGTGGGGTGCGTTGTCACTAAAACTATGAAGCCTTCCTTGTCGTTGGCCTAATTGGTCCAACGGCTTATGCTTCATCCTCCAGGTTTTGCCTGAATAAAATAGGTCTTACCTGAATAAAAGATTCGACGAGTGGCTCTAACGTCCCCTGATAGCGAGTTCACTGCATTGTGTTGGGATGGCAACCTTGCTGCCAGGAATCGTACCTCTGACACGTGCCCTTCATCCCTTGGGGTATGCTCCACGGCTATACCCTCAGCCTTGGCGTCAGACCCGGCATGCTCTTCTCCTCCATGAGGGAGACATTAAGCAGCCCTGTTACAAGGCGCTGCTAGTGCGGGCTCTCCCATAGGCCCAACACTGCCAATAGACTCAGCATCCCCTTGAAGCAGTCCTGTCCAAGGCGCTGCTGGTGCGGCTCTCCCATAATCCCGCACTGACACAACTCCTGCTGTTGGAGTGTATCTAGATGGAGCCTCCTCTCCATTAGGGGCTCCATCCTGGCAAACCTCCAAATGTTCTCATTCCCGGAAGGGAACCCTCCCGGCACCAGGGCTGACCATTTTGGTCGGTTTACCCCATATCTTGAGGACCTCTGCGGTCTGGGCACCGCATTGCTGCTGGATTTCCCCTCCCCGGGAATCCCAGCGTCCATATGTATTACCAGAGGGAAAAACCACAACCAGCACCAGGGCTGACCGTTGCCGTCCATTTAACCCCTATCCTGGGGACCCCTGCGGTTTGAGAGCCGCATTACTACTGGATTTCCCCTACCCGGGAACCCCAGCATCTATATGTATATCGGGGGAAAACCCCTCCCGACATCCAGTCTGCTGGCTGTCCCCTCCCCGGGAACCCCAGCATCTATCTTCATATCGGGGGAAAAACCCTCCCGGCACCCGGTCTACTGGAGGTCCTCTCCCCGGGAACCCCAGTGTGTACCTGCCTATCGGAGGGAAACCCTCCCAGCACCCGGAGCGCCTGAAAGTCACTGACAACCCCGTCAGCGACCGACCCCGACATTCTCCAGCTATCCGCTTCCGCGCCAAGAACCGGGGATTTGCCACAGCCCATAGCTGGTTCCCTCATCGGTCCTCGCGAATCATCCGGCAGGAAGCCTCTGGAACAAGAGGTTCCTACAAGGAAACAAAGCAGGTAAGAAATACAAACTTACCTGAAGTTTTAACTTGACTGCTGGAGGAGCTTCTGCTGCTCCAACCGGTCGCCTGCACCAATGCGTCTGATGTAATGACGAACGTGCGGCTGTACGAGGTTCTTCACGTAGTCACTCACGTGACTCCGAAGTAAAACATATATTAGTCACCATTCTTCCATTCTTATTCTTGCTTAATCTAATATTATAAGCATATTTGGTTTTTGATTTTTAAGGCAATTTCTTATTTAGGTTTCCAATAAAATAAAAGGTAGAAGTAGAAAAAATAGTAGGACGTTTGGACCTTAATGTCTACTACGCCATGCAAAGCAATTATGTCTGATCCTCTCTAATAATCTGCTCTCTTCGCCACAAGATGGCGGCGCGACCGGTGTTTGCAGCGGCCTCTCTCAGTGGAAATTCAGTGCTTTTCGCGTGTTATTGGAGCGAGTGGTGTGACTGGAGAATGTGTGTTGAGAGAGAGTATGTATGTGTGGCAGTACGAGCGACAGTTTCTGTTGGGCACTCACAACAAAGCTTCTTGTTGTAACAAAGACTTACGGAGCGTTCTGGGCGAGCTGGGACTTCTGCGCCGTGTAGGCCCACGGAAAGCCCCAGCTGCATCTGGAACAACATTGGTGACGAATCACCGCAAGCGGTGTAGCAGGATGCGGAAGCGGGGGAAGCGCGGAGGAGTCTACGCTAGGCTAGTCTTAAATCCATATACACCAGCAGTGCCTACACTCATGTTGGCAAATGTCCGCTCCCTCGACAATAAGATGGACTACATCAGAGCGTGGAGAGCTACTCAACGTAGCGTGAAGAACTGCTGTGTCTACGTCCTTATGGAGACCTGGCTGAACCAGAACATCACGAGCGCTGCGATCCAGCTGGATGGGCTAATGCTACACAGAGCTGACAGAGTAGCTTCGCTAGCTGGTAAGTCAAGGGGGGGCGGTCTGGCTGTGTATGTTAATAGATCGTGGTGCCGGGATGCCGTGGTGGTTTCCACTTACTGCTCACCCCACGTAGAGCTAATGACTATAAAATGCCGACCCTTCTACTTACCGAGGGAGCTAACGGCAGTCTTCATAACGGCTGTCTATGTACCACCGAGCGCGGACGTGAAGGATGTTATGACAGTGCTCTACAACAACATCAGTGAGCAGCAGAGGGAACATCCCGATGCTTTCTTCATGGCAGCTGGGGATTTCAACCAGGCAAGTCTTACATCTGTTCTGCCTAAATTCTACCAGCATGTGAACATTGCAACCAGGGGAAAGAACAAACTAGACCTGGTGTACACAAACATTAAAGATGCATATAAAGCAGCCCCCCTCCCCCATATCGGCAACTCTGACCACCTGGCGGTTATGCTCACACCTGCATACAGACCCAGGGTGAAACAGGACAGGCCAACGGTCAAAGAAGTCAAAATATGGCCACAGGGAGCTACGGAAGCACTACAAGACTGTTTTGAAACCACACAGTGGGCCATTTTCAGAGAGGCAGCAACAGGTGACAGTGGCATTGACCTCCAAGAATATACAGAATCCGTCATCGGATACATCAATAAATGCAGAGTCCGGAATGCTGCATTTAAATCTGGGGACAACGCAGCATACAAACTGGCATGGAGTAACCTATCCCGGGGAATCAGGGAAGCAAAGATGCGATATGTACAAAAACTTAACAGCCACTTCACAATTGACAAAGACACACGTCGCTTGTGGCAGGGATTTCATACCATCACTGACTACAAGCCCCCCCCGCTGCGGATATGCCAAAACGACCCCTCTCTACCAGATGAACTGAACGCGTTTTACGCATGGTTTGAGGTTAAAAATACCACCCGGATACAAGCACTCCTACCATCACCCAGCGACCAGTCACTCAGGCTGTCCACAGCCGGAGTTAAAAAAGCCTTTGCCAGCATCAATCCACGCAAAGCTGCAGGGCCGGATAACATCCCTGGATGCGTTTTAAGGGACTGTGCTGAGCAACTAAAAGATGTCTTTACAGACATTTTTAACATCTCACTCAGCCAGGCAGTCGTCCCAACTGTCTTAAAAGTGCCACCATCGTTCCTGTCCCGAAGAAACCCAACCCAGCCTGTCTCAATGACTTTAGTCCAGTGGCTATCACACCCATATTAATGAAGTGTTTTGAGCGGCTGGTTATGCAGCATATTAAAAATTGTCTCCCTGCCAACCTAGACCCACTGCAGTTCACTTATAGAGCCAACCGGTCCACAGAGGATGCAGTCTCCACAACACTCAACCTCGCACTGTCACATCTCGACCGAAAGAATACCTATGCCAGGATCCTCTTTATAGACTTCAGCTCCGCTTTTAATACAATCATCCCACAGCAGCTGGTGGAAAAGCTGAAGCTGTTAAAGGCGGATACTGGCACGTGCAACTGGGTCCTTAACTTTTTATCACAACGGCAGCAGACAGTCAGGGTGGGCAGTCGGACATCAAGAACCATCGCCGTGAGCACTGGCTCACCCCAAGGCTGTGTCCTAAGCCCCCTGCTGTTTAGTCTGCTGACTCATGACTGTACTGCTAGACTCAGTAACAACTATATCAAAAAGTTCGCTGATGACACAACAGTGGTGGGTCTCATCAGCGACAATAATGAGGATGGAGGTGGAGCTGCTCACAGGATGGTGCAGATCCCACAACCTCACTCTTAATGTGGAAAAAACGAAGGAGATGGTGATCGACTTCAGGAGGGCGGGAAAACAACATCACACTCCACTGTATATTGATGGAGCTGCTGTGGAGAGGGTCAGCAGTATGAAGTTCCTAGGACTCCACCTGGCGGATAGCCTGACCTCTACGACCAACACCACAGCAGTGGTCAAAAGAGCCCAGCAGCGACTCCACCCTCTCCGGAGGTCTCCCTACTGCTCATCTAAGAACCTTCTACATGGGCACAATCGAAAGCGTAATAACCTATGGCATCACTTCCTGGTTCGGGAGCTGCAAGGCTTACGAACAATATCAACTCAACAGGATAGTGAAGACTGCCAGCAGGATTATTGGTGCCCTACTCCCTTTCCTGTTGGAGATATACAAGGAGCGGAGCATCAGTAGAGCCATCTCCATCATCCAGGACCCCTACCACCCTTCACACCATATCTTCTCCATTCTGCCATCTGGGAAGAGGTACAGGAGCATCAGATGCAAAACCAGCAGGATGCTCCACAGCTTCTTTCCACATGCAATTAGACTGATTAACGGACTTTGTCCCCTCCCCAAATATCGCTCTCCAACACATTCAACTTCGTCCATACTTTGACAGTTAGGCACTTGTCAAAGTAAAGCCACTGTAAAGCCACTGTCGGTCGGAATGTCTGTTTTTATTCTATTGTAAATTTTAGGCCTACTTTCTGTTTTAAGACATGGTAATTTTAATTTGTTTTTAAAGCTCTATGTATTTATCCTTTTTTATTAACTACACTGAATGGAAACAGATCGAGCAATGTTTTTTCGTTTCCTCTGTGTATGCGAGTACTCAGTGAAAATTATATTAAAGAAATACTGAATACTGAATACAATCTAGACATCAATTGATTCTAGAAATCTATCCACCACCATATATTCACTTGGCCTCCACTAGTTTCACTACTACCAGAGAGAAGCAATTTGTCCTCTTCTTGGTCCTAAATGTCTTAACCTATATTATCAAACTATCACCCTGTATCGAAACACATCGCCAGCCAGTGAACAGACCCTCTCATAAATCAGTTGTCTAAACCAACAGGAATTTTGTATTTCAACTTTCATTCTTCTAACCTCCACAACCTCATAGATCTGATCTCTCTTCATGTGCCAGTCTGACCATTCTAGAAACAATATGATGAACAGTTTCTGCATTTCCATGCATATCCTTTCTGAGGTAAGGATAGCAAAACAACAAACAATACTCCAGCCATAGTCACACCAAAACTCCAAGGAAATGTAGTAAGTAATCCTTGCACCTGCACTCGATATCTATGAAGGCCATGTACCATCTACCTTAATGGCTTACTGCCCCCAAGCCCCCTTTGTACACCAATATTTCTTAATCACCTGTAATTTTTATTAGTTTTTCTGTTGAAAGTCAAAATGAATAATCCAACTTTACTATGGTATACCGCATCTGCCAAATTTTTCCCCAAACATTAAATTTGCCAAAATTGCCCTCAAGCTCCTTTATACGCCTCTTGCAATTCACAGTCCCTCCCCAATTCAGTCATCAAATTTTGTACATTTTGTTCGCTCATTCAATTTATTGATTAAATTGCGGACAGTTAATGCTGAAGCACTCCCACAAGGTCAAGGTTAGTTACAGCTACAATTAAGCCCATCTGCCAACATCTGCATCACTGCTCACATGCTGTTTCTTGCCCAGTAGCCCATCACGGCAGTAACATTAATAAGCAATCAGTGTTCTTATCTACCTTTCTTGTCCCAAAATACACACATCGTGTACCCTTTCTGCGCTTACAGCCATTCTGCCATGATAGGCAAATCAAATCTCCAGAGTGACACAAATGACCTTTTTGATAAAATGTAGCATCAAGTGATTACATTTCAGGGAGTTATCTTTTTCACTGCATAATACGGTTAAATCAGCTACTAGTGCCTTTACTCATATTTCTAGACAGTAAGTATAGCACCATCTGGTGACCATGGACTGTACTGAGAAAGATGACAACAATCTTGCTTTTAATAAAAGATTAACAACTTAAAATAGCCATCAAAAAGCAAAAATACGGTTTGGTATATTCAGCTTTGTTACAGCCTGCACCATGAGGATAATTGATACAATTCTTTGCTAATCAGTAACTTGCTATTAGAATACCAAAGTATTTCTCTGTCATTCACCAGTTCTTCTCTGCATTGTATATTGCATTCCAAAAAATAGTATCTTCACTTACATTAATCCCTCTTAATGGGAAAGTTATGGTTCATTTGCTGAATAACTCCAGGCAACTACAACGTCAAGAGTTAAAAGATTATGCTACAAGAACATGATGCCACTTGCTTGCATAAAATCTCACTCAAATTTATGTAATATTTAGAAAAATACCATATTCCATGACATTGATTAATACAGTATTCCTAAAAGGAATGTATCATTTTATATATCACATAAATGTCAAAAAGTTGATTGAATAATATGAGATTTCTCTTTTAAATTCATTTAAAAGTAAACTGCCCATCTTCCATAAAGGATATCACAATCTATTTTCAAATTATATGTGTGTGCTATATTATATTGCTATATGTAATATTGTGTGAGTGGGATCGATTACACAGCAAATTAATTTCAAGGTTCAGGTGTCAATTGAAAACTTTTAGATAATATTTTTGATATTTTTCAAACAAAGATGTTGGAAGCATACGACTGTTTTTATCAGCTTTTTGGTAGACCAGTTCAAAGTAATTTCTACTGCTCTGCATTCTCCCCAAAGCTTTTAGCCTTCGTCTAAATCAAAAATTTATTTAACTTCCCATTAAAAGATTCAATGGTCTAGGTATCAAATATTTCCAGTGGTGAAACATTAATGTTCCAACATATTTTATTAAACGGATATGAACAATTCAGCATTGTTACAAAAGGAAAAAAATGCTATAATTGAATGACCGGTGCATTCACCTTTAATGCTTATCACTATCAAAAAGATTATTTGATTCAAATCTAGCTATACAAGATTCACTTCCACCAGTAAATTAGTAGAGAGACATAATGTAAATATTTACATTAATAATTTATTTTCTGTATTCAGAATAAATGGGATAATTGTAATATGTAGTGAGATGTCTTAGCAAGAATTCTGTTGGTAAAATTCATCATCATCGTCGAAAACATCAACGGGCACGGTGCCTTACAATGCTATGTACGACGGTGATCGCAACTTCTACTGAAGTGTGGATGGCCGTTGGCACGCTAGAAGCTCATCTGCACTTTGACAGGTCTTGTTTTTTGGTCCTACTGGGGGTCCACAGCCCCCTCCTCACCTGGCAAACCAGGTGGGGGAGACGGTTTAGTTGCCGACTATCCGACCATGCAGCAGGTAGCACAGGATTACATGTTACCCGTGGCGGGAGGAACTCCCCCCGACCTGACCAAAATTAAGAAACAATAATATTTGGGGAAAAAATGGTTACATGTGAATTGGGAATATTCTGTGCAGTAAATGCAAACTGGAATGTAAACAACAGCAGATTTCTTACCCATATACATAGGTGTTCCACAGGTTGCCTGCAACATTTTGTCACTACCAACACCCCCTTTTTGCACAGAAAGTCCAAAATCAGTCACCTGGGCCAAAAATAAACACCATTTAGAAAAGTCCTGATTACAATAATAATAATAATAATAATAATAATTTTATTTATAGAGCACTTTATAAACAAACATAGCTGCAACAAAGTGCTGTACATCACTAATCATTGACAAAAAAGTTAATACACACCAAAAATAACAATCAAAAGAAATAGTAGGAAAAGACATGTAAAATAAAGAAACATCAAAAACACCACAAACAGAAGCAAAGCCTCAGGCATGGTCAAAAGCCAGGGAGTACAAATGTTTTTTAACACTGGATTTGAAGATGGACAGTGAGGGGGCCTGTCTGATGTGCAACGGCAAGGTGTTCCAGAGTGCCGGAGCAGCAACGGAGAAGGCTCTATCCCCTCTGAGCCTCCGACTAGACCTCGGTACCTCCAGGAGCAGCTGACTAGCTGACCTGAGGGACCGGGCAGGAGCGTATGGGTGGAGCAGCTCAGAGAGGTAAGGCGGGGCGAGCCCATTCAGAGATTTAAAAACAAATAACAGTAGGACATGCCAATGCATTTTGATGAACATTAATTTTCCACATATTTTTCCTATCACGTGAACATTTCTGATCTGCAATTTCTATTTAACAGTGCATTCAATTTACAATCTTTCTGTTTACCTGGATTCTCATTCTTTGCAAAATATCTTCACCAATCTAAGCCAATTCTATCATTATGTTAATATTAATGTTTAAATTAATGTTTATAAAATCATAGTTTTTAATCTCCTCACTGGGGACATTTAGAATCAATGGAATAGATGTGACAGTACAGTGACCAGTCAGTCCTACTTGCTGTTCACAGAACACGACACTTCATGGGACTCTGATGACACCTCCTGGTCATTTTGGGTACTGTGACCACAAAACACTACAGTCACTATAAGTGACAGGGGAAACAAATGCAATGGGGCAGGCTGAGCTGAGCAAAATCCAGTCTATTTGATGCAAAATGATAGCCTAACCACCAGCTGTCTCCTTCCCCACTGTGGAAAAATGGCACTTGGGTCACCCAGTCAGAATGCCTGCCTGTAAAGAAATATACCCAATGTTCTTAAATTTATTGGAAGAAAGAGTAAGCAGATTCCACTGTGCCTTTGCTTGGTGTTTTGTTATTTACAACACCCAGGAGAACCAATATTCCGAGGGAAATCTCTCCTGAAATGCTTGTTTCTTGGAAACCATTTTAACAATAATACTCTAGATATGATCTAATGATGGCTCTTGGATTGAATCCTCATATTTGAATTCCAATTTGTTTGAAATAAAACACAATGTCTGATTATTTCATTTTATGCATCAATGCCAACTTTCAACGATTTGAATGCTGCATGAGTAGATGAAGCCAGGAAAGGATAAGACATCTAGTAAAGATAGGACAATTTGCTAAATAAAGCATTGGAATCACCAGATGGAGTGACATAAACAAACAAAATTCCAGCCGTAGCAGTGGAAATAGAATTGAAAGGTCAATGTTAAAGTGACAAACAGGTCATTTTGTGGTGGAAATGAGGGCTTTCATTGAGGTTGAAAAAGAACAAGGGGTTGAGATAAATCTGGTGCAGCTTCAAAATGTGGATGAGAAGGGGACAGGTTCAGTGATGAGGATGTAGTTTATTGTGTCAACCAAATACAACAGCTTCATTCTGAACAGGATGAAATTGTGACAAACAGCATAGAAACCAAGTCACTGCTGGAAATGTGACGTAGCTGTATCTTTTCAGAAATATTAAACAATTGTTACTTGATCTATGCTCCAATATTGCTTTCCAAACCAAATTGGATGATTTGAGATGAATTTTTAAGTTTATAATTTATCTTAAGGGTAGCAACTGCCAGAGCTTTGTTTTGGCCTATTTTCAACTTTATAAAATAACATTATTTCACAACCCAAACAAAAAGACACAAAGTGCTGGAATAACTCAGTGGTTTGGGCAACATCTCTCTAGAACATTTTGTAAAGAAGTCTCAACAACACATTGTCTTAACTGTAGCTTTTATTAACTGTTCACATAATTGCTATACTAGCTGTACGTGGTCTGTCACTGGAGCTAGAGAGAGAGACCCCAGGGAGGGAACATGCAATTATACACCTAATAAGGGGAGTGGTTAAGGGTGGTGAGGTCACTATGTTAAAGGCACATGCACTAGCTATCTACATCCTTCCTCTTGGAACAAAGCAATATAACAGTGACAGGGCGACCAGCCTGCCTGACCGGGTGCGAAGCTCGCCACCTCCTCCCCCTGCAGGAACAAGAGCAGCCGGGGCCGGGGCAGGCGAGCGAACCGGGGATACAGGGGGAGAAGAGGCAGGAGAAGACCACACCCGCCGGGGGGGTAGAGGGAGAACGAGGGCTGGGAGGCGGAGACGGGGGCTTAATCAACGGCGAAGGGAGGGATCTGGGCACCTGCGGAACGGCAGGAGCGGAAACAGGCAAGGGAGGGGAGAAGGGGGCAGCAGGCGGAGGTCGGGGCTCGTTAACGAGCAGCAGATGCTGGCGGGAACGGCAGTAGATGACCCCGTCGTGGTCCACCAAGTAAGACCGCGGTGAGCCGGCATCACCGACCACCGTGGCGAGCTTGTAGTGGCCAGAGGCAGTCTGCATCCGGACGACCTGGCCGGGAAACAGGGGCGGCAGGGGGCGGCAGGACTGGTCGTGGGAGCGCTTCTGCGAGTCATGCTTGGTGGTGATACGCTCCTGGACAGTAGCAGGGGGGAGAACAGAGGGAACAAGGGATTGCTGGGCAACAGGGGGGGGGGGGCGAGTTCTGCGAGACAGCAGTCGTTGTGCCGGCGAACCCAGGGCAGGGTCGCGGGAGATGTTGCGGAGATTAAGTAGGGCCAGGTGGAAGTCCGACTTGGACAGCCGACAGTGCTCCAGCAAACCCTTAGCACTGCGGACTGCACGCTCCGCCAGGCCGTTGCTTTGCGGGTACTCAGGGCTGCTGGTAAAATGTTTAAAGTTCCACTGAGAAGCGAAACGCTGGAACTCGGCACTGGTGAACTGGCTGCCGTTGTCGGATTGGAGGCGAGCAGGGGAGCCAAACGTGGCAAAGTGGCGACGCAGCCTCCCGATGACAGCCGAGGAGGAAAGGGAGTGGAGTTGGTCGACCTCAAACCAGTTGGAATAGGAGTCGACGAGGACCAGGAAGTGTTTCCCACGCCACTCGAAAATGTCAGTAGCGACCGCCGTCCAGGGGAGATCAGGGGCAGGTTGTTGCAGCAGCGGCTGACGTTGTTGATGTGGGGCCAAGCTGTTGCAAGAAGGGCAAGCAGAGACCCACTCCCGGATGTCGTTGGCCATGCTGGGCCAGTAGAACTGGCCCTGGGCGCTGGACAGAGTGGCCTCGGCCCCAGGATGACCGTTGTGGGCAGACTGAAAATAGGCAACCCTCAGTGACTCGGGCACTACGACCTTGTGCCCCTTAACCACCACGCCGTCGTGCAGGACGAGCTCATCGTGGACCAGGAAGTATGGGACTACACTGGCCGGCAAGGAGGAGCGGCGTTCAGGCCAACCCTGGATGATGATGTCGGACAGTAGCTGCAGGGTAGGATCCTTGGCAGTGTGGGAGACGAGGGACTGCATCTGCTTGGAAGGCACAAAGTTGACATTAAGCACCATTAGGTCCGACGACTCGTAGGGGTGGCGGGCAGAGGAAGGCAGAGGGGCGCGGGACAGTGTGTCGGCAACGAACATGTCTTTGCCTTTTCGGTAAACGATGGTAAAAGTAAACCGTTGCAGCTGCAACATCATACGCTGCAACCTGGAGGAAGCAGAGTGGATCGGCTTGTTAAGAATGGTCACTAGCGGCTGGTGATCCGTTTCAATCGTGAAGGTATTGCCCAGAATGTAGTCCTTGAACCTCGAGCAAGCAAACACCACAGCAAGGAGTTCTTTTTCAATTTGAGCGTAGCGCTGCTCGGCAGGGGTCATGGTGCGGGACGCATAGGAAACGGGCAGCTGCTGACCGTCGTGGAGCTGCATGCAAGCGGCGCCGAGGCCAAACTTGGAAGCGTCACAGGTGAGAACAATGGGGTGCTGTAGGTCAAAAAACTTGAGTGTGGGGGTACTGACCAGTCGGGACTTCAGGACGTCAAAGGCGCGTTGGTGTTGCGGGAACCAAGCCCAGGCAGTGTCCTTTTTGATGAGCTCCCTCAGGGGCGCACTCAGTTCGCTGAGGTCGGGGATAAACTTCCCCAGGTAGTTCACCATGCCCAGGAAACGCTGCAGAGCGGGCACATCGGTAGGAGGGGACATTCCAGAGACGGCAGCAGTTTTCTCCGGGTCGGGCTTCAGCCCCGAGGCGGTAAAGACGTGGCCCACGTAAGTGACTTCTTTAACGCGGAATCGACATTTCTTTGGGTTAAGTTTCAGATTAATGTCCCGGGCCCGATCTAGGACTTTACGGAGGTTCAGGTCGTGTTCAGCCACGTCCTTGCCATAGACCAGGATGTCGTCAACTATGATAGCACACGGCAGACCAGCGAACAGCTGCTCCATGGTCCGCTGGAACACCTCACTGGCAGAGTTGATGCCGAATGGCATGCGCAGAAATCGAAATCTTCCGAACGGTGTGCTGAAGGTCGTCAGGTAGGAAGAACGTTCATCTAACGGTATCTGCCAGAAGGAGCTTTTGGCATCGAGGACCGAAAAGACAGTGGCCGGGCCAACCTGTGCAGCGACGTCCTCTACTGTGCGCATCGGGTAGTGCGGGCGTTTGATTGCCAGGTTCAGGTCCTTGGGGTTGATGCAAATGCGAATCTCAGATTTGTCCTTCTTGGCCGCCACCACCATGGTGGAGACCCACCGGGTGGGCTCGCTCACCTCTTTCAGGATGCCCTTGGAGACCATGTTCAGTAACGCAGACTTCACCTTGTCCTTCATGGCGAAGGAGACGCGGTGTGGCGGGCGGACCACAGGCTCTATGCTGGAGTCGACAGCAATCTTGTAGCAGCTGGGCAGCTTGCCCAGCCTGTCATCGAAGCGATCAGGGTATTCAAGCAGGGGGTCCATGAGGGTCTGTACCTGATGGATGTCGTGATGAAAGGAGACCAAACCGAGGTCCTGGCATGCTCGGGCGCCGAGCAGGGTCACGTTGTCGGAATCTAGCAGGTAGAAAGTGAGGGGCCGAGAGGCCTCCAGGACCTTGCAGTGCAAAGTTGTCTTTCCCACAGGAACGAGTACAGCTCCCCCATATGCATGCAGGCGGGAGTGAGCAGGAGACACTTTCTCACCAGACCTTATCTTGCGAAACAGGCTTGTTGACATAACATTTCCAAAAGCGCCTGTGTCCAACTTAGCTGAGAAGGTCGTACCATTAACGGTCACATGGACAGAAGGGTTAGCAACCAAAGCATGAGAGTCTAGCAGCGAAAACACGCTGGCCTCCCCTTCGGAGGAACTGATATCAGAAAGGGTGAGATCATCAGGCAGGTGCTCTGAGACAGTACTATCAGCCTGAGCAAGGTTGACCGGCACTCTCCGAAAAGGGGGGGCTTGATTCCCGCGGGCTCGGCAGGCTGCAGAAAAATGATTTAGCTTTCTGCAGAAATTGCAGGTCTTCCCCAGGGCAGGGCACACGTTGAATTGATGGGTAGCAAAGTTGCAGTTGGGGCAGCGGCGGGCGACTCCTGACCTGGGTGGGGGTGGACCCTGTTGTCGCCGCGGGGCAACGTTTCTTGGGCGGCCGGTGGCAGAGGCTAAGTCGACATGAGTGTCCTCGGGTGGCAGGGTAGAGGCGACAGCTTCAGCCATGAGTGCAGCGTGTAGAGCCGCATCCAGAGAAAGTTCGGGCATTCTGAGAAGTTCTGCTCTCAGTTTGGTATCGCGGAGGCCGTATACAAGGATATCACGAGTCAGCTGCTCGGGGGTCAGGGCATCAAGGCGGCAGCGCCGAGCCAGGTGCCTCAACGCGGCGATGTAGTTAGTGACGGACTCGTCAGCGCTCTGCCGACGGCCAAACATTTTGAAACGCTCCAAAATAGAGTTGGTGGGAACATCACACAGGGCAGTGAACTTAGCAATGAGACATACCGGATCGAGGGCACTCTCACCAGCAGCATACACAAACGACTCGGACCGTTCCAGGGCGTCGGGACCGGCCAAGTTGAGGAGCAGAGATGCACGCGTCTCAGCAGTGGCAGCAGGGTGGGCGATGGTCACATAATGCTGAAAATCACGTCGGAAGACATCCCATCGATGGGCAATGTCCCCATCAAATACAAGCGGGTCGGGCTTGCGGCACGAGTTTGCCATGGCACGAGGGAAGGAAACAGGATAAGGGTACTGGGGTATAAAATAAAAGAAAACCGGCAAACAGGAGGCGCAGGGTCTCACAGCTGAGACACCATGTAAAGAAGTCTCAACAACACATTGTCTTAACTGTAGCTTTTATTAACTGTTCACATAATTGCTATACTAGCTGTACGTGGTCTGTCACTGGAGCTAGAGAGAGAGACCCCAGGGAGGGAACATGCAATTATACACCTAATAAGGGGAGTGGTTAAGGGTGGTGAGGTCACTATGTTAAAGGCACATGCACTAGCTATCTACACATTTGGGGTCGGGACTTCTTCAGACTGATTGTGGGGGAAGGAAGAAAATTGGAAGAGAGAAAGGGCAGGACAAAGCCTGACATGTAATAGGTCAGAGATGGAAAGACATGGCAATAGGTCAGAAATTAAAAGATAGATGCTACAAGATACAAGATAGATTTATTAATCACATGTGCCAGATGGCACAGTAAAATGAAATTCCCATACAGCCATACAATTAAAAAAAGGGACACAACACACTATAGGGTTTGACATAAAACATCCCCACACATCAGAATCAAAGTTGGGAAAGCACCAAAGTCAGTCTCTTCCTCCATTGTTCCCCGTGGTAAGGGCCTCCCCGTGCCCTCCGCAGTTGCCGCTACGGGCGGCCCGATGTCCAGGACCGCTCGCTGGGGTGTTGTAAGTCCGACGTCGGGGCTGCGGGACGTCCTCAGCGGCGTGGACACCAGAGTCGGCCCCCTCCTACCAGAGTCGGCGGCTTCCAAAGTCCGCAGGCCGCGCTGGGTGGAGACTGCTGCTGGAGACCGTCTGCAAGGCGCCTCAGCACTCCACGATGACGGTCAGCGCCGCCCGCGTTGGAAGCTCTCCGCACCAGAGCTCCACGATGTTGGAGCAATGGCCCAACGCTCTGGAGCTCCAAACGGCGACCCAGGTAGGCATCGCCCGCTCCGCAGTGACTCCAGCGCTGTGCCGCCGCTGTAGCAGCCCCGGTCCGGTTCCCGATCCCCGGCAGGAAAGGCCGCTCCGATCCAGCTGGTTGGCCTCGAGGTGGGGGGCGAGGACGTGACTCCCCCGCCAGGAAAAGACTGGTAAACGGTTTCCCCCTTACCCTGCCCCCCTCCCCCACATAGAAAAGTAAAAGTTTCCCCTAAAACAGACTTTAGACTAACTAAAAAATAAAAAATAAAAAGATAGAAATAACAGACTGGTAGGTAGAGGCTGCTGCCAGTGCTAATAGGCTGATATAGGCGATGGTAGTTTTTGATGGGCAGATGGTGAGTAGTTTACAACCTAATAGTCTGAACATTGAATTCTCCAATTTTAGATAACTACAACACCTTCCCCCCTCGCTTCTTCACACAAACCCACCCTTCATTCCCACCCCACCCCACCCCCCCCCCCCCCACCTATCATCCCTGTGGCCCACCTGGCATTGCACCTATCTCTCCCCTCGCCTTCCACCTGCATTCCTTCATCCAGCTTTACAATTTGCAACTCTTCAATCTCTTCGATTTGTCTTGTTCCTACTGTCTTTTCATCTCTTATTTTTATCCAAATATCTACCAATCAAAAATACCCCTCATCTGTATCAACCTATTACCTGCAACCATCAGCCTATCAACCCCCCTCCCGCCCCCTCACTTGCACCAATCTACTTACAAGCCTTACAGGGATTGTCCTGCCCCTCCTCTCTTCCAGCTTTCTCCCCCCCCATCCACCTATAAACAATCTGAAGGGTCCTGACTCAAAACGTCAACTATCCATGTTCTCCAGAGTTGCTGCCTGACCTGCAGAGTTACTCCAGCACGTTGTGCCTTTTTTTTTTGTAAACCAGCATCTGTAGTTTCTTGTTTCTACATCTTTCTTATTTTACAACATATTCAATTTACCTTGATGTTTAACTTCATATCAAGTTCACTGCTGTTTTCAATGTTTTTAACCAAGATGTTTTCTAGTTTTAGATCCCGATGGACAATGTCTGTAGAAAGACCAATATACAACATTCACATGCATTAAAAGTATGTAATTCAAGTGAGATTCATTCATCATTCTCCAACTTCATGGGTGTACTAAATTTGTACCATAAACAAAACTCAAGAATTTGTTGTTCTTAACCTCAAAGAATATAAAAAAGTTAAACTCCAATTATTTAATGTTAGAAAAGCGCCAAACCATGAAGTACCATCACCACCATGTATAGGTTTACACTGGGGGTAAAGCACGTGTACAAACCAATCATAGCAACATGACTTGCCCAAGGTTTCCAAATAAATAAATTGTGCATTGTACAGTAACTAATTTTGCACGTAAAAAACACCGCAATGAAGACAATAGGTAATTCCAACTCTCTTTTCTGAAACCACAGTTCTCCATATTAGTGGTAGTCTAGTGGCATCTGGTAAACCACAGACTAACTTGCAGTAACAGGCCACAGTCCTTTCTCCCTCTACCGTGACATTAGAATAGACATCAACAAGCTTGCCATCCATAGTGATCCACAATATACAATGAAGCTGAGCAGGACATGATAGGAATGGAAAGCAGTAAGGTTGGCTAATGGGAAAAGATAATTGATTAAACTTGCATTTGTGATGCGTTCATATCTTTATTAGATGTGTTAACTGTTTAAATCCCAGATTTTTCCTTTAAAGTACATTGTTCTTTTTAAGCAATCACGTCATATTTATTGTCATGTGCAATGTGATACAGGTGCAATGAAAATCTTGCTTGAGATGCATAAAAGGCACATTGATTCAGGCAATACACAAAAACAGAAATTAGACATAAATTCTACAAGGCAGAAAAGAAAAAGACATTAGTGTAAAAATATACAATTAGAAGACAAATCTATGGTAGTGCAAGAGGTTTTTCCATCGCTGAGGTAGGATTAGGGATTATGCAAGAACCTGATAGTTATAGAAAAGTAGTGTTTCCTGAACCTGGTGGTATGGGACGTCAACCTTGTACTGGTCACCACTGCCCCAGAAGAGATTCCAAAGATCCAAAAATCGGAATCTCTGTCACTGGACCAACTCTCAGCCACGTGTTCACCTTTCCTCGCTTCCTATTTCTACCTTCACTAGCATGTAGCACTGAGGGTACTCCGGAGATTATCCTTTTAGATACTTCTTTTTTAACTGTGTTGGAAAGAACAGCAGATCCTGGTTTAAATCGTAGATAGATACAAAATACTGGAGTAACTCAGCGAAACGGGCAGCATCTAGGGAGAGGAGGAATGGGTGATGTTTCGGGTCGATACCATTCTTCAGACTGATGTCAGGGGAGTGGGTGGTACAGAGATAAAATGTAGTCGTAGACAGTACGTAGAACTGGGAAGGGGATGGAGAGAGAGGGAAAGCAAAGGCTACTTGAAGTTAAAGAAGTCAATGTTCATACCGCTGGGGTGTCGGCTGCCCAAGCGAAAAATTAGGTGTTGTTCCTCCAATTTGCGCTGGGTCTCACTGACAATGGAGGAGGCCCAGGACAGAAAGGTCAGTGTTGGAATGGGAGAGGGAGTTAAAGTGTTGAGCAACCGACCCCCAATTTGCACTGGGCCTCACTTTTTTAACTGCTTTTTTAACTGTTTGCCTAACTCCCTATTTTCACTCTGCAGGGCCTTATCCTTTTTTCTATCTACTGTATGTCATTTGTGCCATTGTGAACAATGATTTCTGGCTGTTCATCCTTGCCCCGCAGAAAGCTCTACATCCACTCTGAAAAATCTTGGATCCTGGCACCAGGGAGGCAACACACCATTCTGGAATCACGTTTGCTGCCACAGAATTTTCTGTCTGTCCCTCTGACTAATCTCTTTTATCACTACAGGGTTTCCCGCCTCCACCCTTCCTCACATATGATTGAGAGCCAGGCCTGACACCACAGACTTGACTGCTGCTGCTGCTCTCCTCTGAACAGTCATCCCCCCAACAGTATCAAAAAGGACATATGTTTTTGAGGGGAATGGCCAGATTCCTGCACTTTCTGCACACACCCTTTCCCGATGCTCACCCATTTCCTTTCTGCCTATGTCTTAGGTGTGACCACTTCACGATAGCTCCTATGTACGGCATTAACATTCTCTCAGACAATCCTGAGGTAGTTGAGCTGATACTCCAGTTTCCTCATACTTGTAGTAGGACAAGAGCTTCAACTGGGCACACTTCCCACAGGCATAGTCCATATGGACACTGGTGGTTTTCCTAACTTTCCACATCCTGCAGGAGCAGCAAACCAGTGCCCTAACTTTCATCCTTACAGCAATAAGACCAAGGAAGAGTAACAATAAAAACCAGACTTTAACTTAAATTGCCATCATCCTCCGCTCAGCCTTTGGGCTGAAGCCTCACAAGTCAACGCCTCCGCACTTACCCACAGATACAGCACTTCACCTCAACATAGCCCTCAATAGACCGCTCAGCTAGTGTCTGCCTTCCTTTTAAGCCCCACTGGAGCAGTCTAACCAAGACACTAACGACTGTTTTTAAAATCTCCTGCACAGTTCCTCCCCTTATATCTGCTCACTCACAACTGAAACTGAAGTCAATTCAGTTTCTGTTGCCTATTGCAGGTTCTATTTTTTCAGACATTTACGATAATGTTATTGAGCACAAGTACAACATTATTTAGTTTCTGATAAAATCTTACCATTCTTATGTAAGTAAGCAATTGCACTTGCTAGGCTATGAATCACATGCCTTGTTTCATTTTCATTTAAATGTTTTTTTCTGTGAAGGATTGCACTGAGCTCTCCACCTTCACAGACCTCCGTCACCAGGTACATTCGCTGCAAAAACAGTTAACATTACCTGTTAAGAGGAACATGTAATCCAAAAATAAAATAATTCAAGATGCCAAAAATGTGACATGAAAACAGAAAATGTCGAAAATGTTCGGAAACTCAATTTTCTTTCCCTTTAGATGGTGTGTGAATTGTTGAGTATGTCCAGTATTATGTTTTTATTTGGATTGCCGTGAACTAAGTGGTAATTCACAATTAACTAGTGTGATAATTTCTACTCAAGATGATGCAATGCTGAAACCATATTCCACCCCAAACCCCATCCCCAACTCTGCAAAAACATTGTTAAATACTTTAATCAAGGGTTTTAAAAACAACCCAGAATGCATCCAATATATATATATGGGAGTAATAGACTGGTGCTTCAGTTTACCCTGTGCCATTGAATAGACTGCAACTTGGACAAATTTCCAAATGCAGATAGTTATTTTGTTATTATCAAGATACAAAAGGAAGTTTGTAATTGTGGATTGACAGCTATTATCAATGCCATCAACATTCATGAAAACATTGTATCAATTGGAAAGAGGAAATATAGGAATGTTATGTGCACAGCACTGTTTTTGTTCTAAAGTTATGATCTCAAGCATAGGAAGCAAACAGCTTTTGCCTATCTGCAGGTTCTGTGAACAATATAAACTACGTTAAATATTGTTATAATCCAGCAAACAGAATTACAGCTTTATAATATATAATAGGGATATAGATCAGTTACTGAAATGGGTGGAGAATTGGCAGATGGAGTTTAATCCAAGAAAAGTGAGGTGTTGGGAGGTGGAATGCAAGGAGAAAGTATATGGTCAATGACAATACCCTTGGCACCATTGATGTACAGAGGAATTGATGTAAAGATGAATTGATGTACAGAGGAAAGAGAAAGGGATAACAGTGTTGAAAAATGATTTCAGAGAAAATAAATGGAGAGGGGAGATGAAACTCCAATGCCGACTGATCAGAAGCTTAAGAGATGAAACAGCAGACCACCAAGGTGTGAGAGAAACCAGCAAAGAACTCACAAGATAGAAAATAATGAAGACCAGGAATCAAAGGAAGAATATATTTAAAACATTCTACAATTTTCATTTTGTTAAAGTTCTCAAAATGTAATTGCATCTTACTTTGGGTGTTTCAAACACCTCTTCTAAATGAATTATATGTTCATGGTTCACTTGCTTCAAGATATTGACTTCTCGTTCCAGTAGCTTCACAGCCGAACTCCCTGCCTGGATTGGAAGTAGAAATAATACAGCCAAGGCAGGCACATCTACAAAGGCCTCATTATTAATTTAAAGCTTCCAACTTTTTTATTTTGTTCTTTTTTAATATTTATTTGGTAAGATTTTTATAAAGACACAGCATGGCATAAAAATGCTTTTACTTAAAAAAAAACTGTCATCTTAATAATTCCCATATATTTTTAAATTCAACAACATGCTAATTATTTAAAACAATTGGCCATTATGTATTTTAAATGATGATCAAGGAAATTTACCTTTTCTCGGTTCACCTTCTTGATTGCCCACTTTTTGCCACTCCTATTATGGGTGGCCTCAATCACCACACCATAGCTGCCTTGTCCTAATCTTTGGCCAAAGCTGTATATTTGCTAAAAAAAAAAGGAGATTTAAAAGCTCGAATAATTTTTACAAGATGATACACTGATATTTGCCGATCCAGAAAAAAAATAAACACAATTCGCAACCAAGAACACTGATTATTTCGAGCACAAATTCTCAAAATTAATGTTTGGTAATAAATGCTGAACAGAAATTGAAACAGTTCGGAATAGTCATTTGGTTGTGACATTTTAACGGTAGCAACTTTAGTAGTAATGAACTGGAGTTTGTTTATTAAATCTGTGGTTACTTTTTGTATTCAAGGCAAGAAGTCAATTCTGAACATACAGCCTAAAGTGTGCTTTTACAGAACAAATTAGAAATATGGATCTAATGATGCAGGCAAGGGTTGGGAGAAAAGTATGCCTTGACTTCCAAGCAGCTGATGAAGTGCTCTGGTACATGCACTTGGTTAGCTTGTACCCTAACATCAGGGTGGAAATCTTTCATTTTTTTCATATTTTTGAAAATGTCAATATCTCATTATTAACAGTCCAGATTTTGCTACCCAATGTAAACATTTTTATTATTCAACTGCCATCTAAGTTACAATGATCGGGTAATTTTTGGCACTTCTATTGATTAATTACATACTGAGCCTTGAGGTTTAGATCAGTGACATTATTCTGTAAAACTGGCAGTAACTTTGGGATTTGTGAGCAACCATAGCTTAGAGATCACAAAGTCGCATACATCAGATCTCACTTGGATGTGGGGTTTGCATCTGATTCAAACAAAACAAAGGGAGATAATCTGAACTGACAAGCATTTGTGATCTAGTCTGAATGCAAAATATCCTGAAAAGGTTATTCAAACTAGCCCAAGATCAAAAGGAGTTTATAAATAGGACGCTAAGATATTATTACAGATTTGATCATTCTTTGACATTTGGTATGTGGACATTAACTTCCATTACAAATATTTCCAAATAATACAAATTTAAATCATTACAACAGCATTTTATAATCTTTCTTTAGTGCTATAGAATATTTCAAAGGTTTCACAGGTCTTTTAGAAACATAGAAACATAGAAATTAGGTGCTGGAGTAGGCCATTCGGCCCTTCGAGCCTGCACCGCCATTCAATATGATCATGGCTGATCATCCAACTCAGTATCCCGTACCTGCCTTCTCTCCATACCCCCTGATCCCCTTAGCCACAAGGGCCACATCTAACTCCCTCTTAAATATAGCCAATGAACTGGCCTCAACTACCCTCTGTGGCAGAGAGTTCCAGAGATTCACCACTCTCTGTGTGAAAAAAAGTTATTCTCATCTCGGTTTTAAAGGATTTCCCCCTTATCCTTAAGCTGTGACCCCTTGTCCTGGACTTCCCTAACATCGGGAACAATCTTCCTCCATCTAGCCTGTCCAACCCCTTAAGAATTTTGTAAGTTTCTATAAGATCCCCTCTCAATCTCCTAAATTCTAGAGAGTATAAACCAAGTCTATCCAGTCTTTCTTCATAAGACAGTCCTGACATCCCAGGAATCAGTCTGGTGAAGCGTCTCTGCACTCCCTTTATGGCAATAATGTCCTTCCTCAGATTGGAGATCAAAACTGTACGCAATACTCCAGTTTTGTCACGTGTTCCAGTTAAGGTACAGTGATATGTGAATTACCATACAGCCATAGGAAAAAAAAGTACCAAGACACACAACTACATAAAAGTTAACAAAAACATCCACCACAGCGGATTTGCCACATTCCTCACTATGATGGAATACAAAAAAGTCCAATCTTCTTCCTCTTTATTCTCCCGCGGTCAGGGCAGTTGAACCATCGTCAGGGCGATCAAAGCTCCTGCAGCCGGCGTTCGAAACTCCAGTGTCGGGTCGGTCGAAGCTCCTGCGGCTTGGAGTTCCCGAAGTTGATCTCTGACCAGAGACCGCGAGCTCCGTGATGTTACGTTTGCAAGCACCCACGGTTGGAGCTCTGAAGTCGATCCCTGGCAAAGGGATCGCCGGCTCCGCAATGTTAAAGTCCTGTAGGCTCCACGCGGAGGAGCTCTCAAAAGTCGGTCTCCAGCAAAGGTTGCCAACTCCCCAATGTTAGGCCGAAGTGCGGATAGAGATATGATACACAAAAAAAAAATTGCATCCCGTCGAGGTAAGAGATTAGAAAAAGTTTCCCTCAATCCCGCCTCACATAAAACAAGCTAAAGAACACTAAAAACATACATTTTAACACATACTGTTAAAACACAAAGAAGGAATGGACAGAGTGTTAGCGAGGCAGCCATTGCTAGCGCCATCCAGTGGTATAGTTGAAAAGTTAATTCAGAATTGTGTTTTTTCTTTATTGGTCTGCAACCTTGAACATGACAGATTGTGCAGCTGACTTGATGACATCACAACAGGATGCTGGGGGAAGCACTGGACTCCACTGAGCTGGTGCCTGCCACAAGTCAATGGAAAGCAGTAAGCACTCACCTCACAGATCGTATGATAATTGTGAGAACTTTCTTCAATGTCAAAAGAAAAATTCCAAACCTGCACATTTCCAGCTAATATTGTGCTGTTAGGTATGGAACCTTGCTGTGCACTAGCTTTCTGCTGTACTTCCCAAAACTGATGCAGCCAAATTCTGCTTTAACTCTATTTACAAGTTTGCAGACACCATCATACTGGACTGATCTCAAACAATGAGACGGAGTACAAGATGGAAATTAAAAGCTTGGTAACATTGTGCCAAGACAACAACCTTTCCCTCAATGGTAGCAAAATGAAGAGGCTGACCATTTACTTCAGGAAGTGGGCTAAAGTACACACCCCAGACTGTAATGTTAAAATTGTACAAGGCATTGGTGAGGCCAATTCTGGAGTATGGTGTACAATTTTGGTCGCAAAATTATAGGAAAGATGTCAACAAAATAGAGAGAGTACAGAGGAGATTTACTAGAATGTTGCCTGGGTTTCAGCACCTACGATACAGAGAAAGGTTGAACAAATTAGGTCTTTATTCTTTGGAGCGCAGAAGGTTAAGGGGGGACTTGATAGAAGTCTTTAAAATGATGAGAGGGATAGACAGAGTTGACATAGATAAGCTTTTTCCATTGAGAGTAGGGAAGATTCAAACAAGAGGACATGATTTGAGAATTAAGGGACAGAAGTTTAGGGGTAGCATGAGGGGGAACTTCTTTACTCAGAGAGTGGTAGCTGTGTGGAATGAGCTTCCAGTGAAAGTGATGGAGGCAGGTTCGATTTTATCATTTAAAAATAAATTGGATAGGTATATGGACGGGAAAGGAATGGAGGGTTATGGTCTGAGTGCAGGTAGATGGGACTCGGGGAGAATAAGTGTTCGGCACGGACTAGAAGGGCCGAGATGGCCTGTTTCCGTGCTGTAATTGTTATATGGTTATATGGTATCAATGGTGCTGAAGTGAGATGGTCAAAACATCACTCAACCAGCATCCCTCCCCATCCACTCCATCAGTATTTCACACTGGCTTGAAAACATAATCCAGGACCACTCACACTTCAGTCATTCTCTCCTCTCTCCTGCAGGCTGCAGAATCAAAAGCTTAAAATCATGTACCACTAAATTCAAGAACAACTTCTTCCACTGCTGTTAGACAAAAATGCTGGAGGAATGCAGCGGGTGAGGCAGCATCTTTGGAGAAAGAATAAGCGACATTTCGGGTCGAGACCCTTTTTCGGACTGCTGTGATCACACGCTTGAACAGACCGCCAAAGATAAATTCTCGATCTTCCAATCTACCCTCTTGCAGATTTGCACTTTTTTAAATCTATACTTACTGGTTGAAACACTACATTTTGCACTGTTTCTGTTCCCCTTTGCCTGGATAACATGCAAAACAAAGCTTTTCACTGTATGTCAGTATATGTGACAATAATAAACCAATGCCAATAACTAACAACAAAAGTAACTATATTTTGAAATTATTTAAGGCACATATAAAAGCTCTGACATCTAAATAATTTGTATAAATGCAACTGCCATTCCTTACAATTTTTAGGCCCAGTAATGTCAGATTGTGTCTGGCATTCTACCTGATCAGGTAGTGGACTGGTTGCAATCATTGAGGAGCTGATTTTCTACTGTGTTATAAGCAAACTTTAATATCCTTTATTTTAATCCTTTAAGAAAAGGCTTGTCTCTTTGATTGTCCAATCGAGTAAAGAATGGAATCATTGCAAGGGGGCTTGCACACTACTAACATAATCCACTACACTTTCTTCCAGTCAATCGATGCTCACTTTGGCAATGATTAACATCCAGGAGATGAAGATGTTTAACCAATGGCAACAAACACATCAAATATGGAGACAGAAAATTCTGTGTATGTTGGAAATTGGAAATACAACATAGCTCAACTCAGCACAATGATACTGAAGTAGACAAGAAGCTCTGAGTAAAAGGCATGTTGAACTAGTCAAACCTGACTTAAAATGGAGTATTCTGCAGCAGCAGTTTCTTAAAATGCCCCCAATTAATGTTATCATACACGTTAATGATATCAAAGTAATTTGAATAAATTAGAAAAATCTTCATGAAAAATATTTATATACTCGAATTAAACACTTTAGTAACACTTGCAGAATTGATACATAATAGGCTGGACTATGCAAATCCCAGGCCAGTAATCGGTGAGGGAAAAGTTGGTTATTTCCTCCCATGGCTCAGTTCATTCAATAGTTTAATGTATTAACCAATTTCTTAGTCTTATATTTTCCCTGGTTAGTTAATTAATTATTGAATTTCAATTGTTTCTGACCATCAGAAACGCTGAGACGGAACACATTTGGAAGCACACACTATCAGTAGGCTGCCAAGATGGTCCAGGACTGGTGCATCATGTTCTGCAAATGGATACAGAGTCACAGCTTGTAAGCCATTCCATGGGACAGTCATGGTAGCAAGACCTATTATATAGTGGGCCTATTATATCAGGGACAGTTTCTTCCCAGCTGTTATCAAGCAACTGAACTACCCTACCACAACTCGAGAGCTGTCCTGAACTACTATCCACCTCAGTGGAGACCACGGACTATCTATGATCACGTTATTCCCTTATCATGTATCTGTACACTGTGATGGCCTTGATTGTAATCATGTTTTGTCTTTCTGCTGACTGGTTAGCATGCAACAAAAGCTTTTCACTGTCCCTTGGTACACGTGACAAACTAAACTCAACAGTGGGAACCCCACTACTGCAAAAGTCTGGTTTCAGAATTAGTGGGCAAGTGGTTTTGAGTTAAGGGCTATATTGAGTGTAATTTGGCACAAAGTATTTAATCAGATTGATGACTTCATGAAAGCAGTGCATGCGTTGCTTAAAAGTGCTGCTTCTTCTGATCCTAAAAATGCCATGACCAGTCTACTCAAAAGCTATCATTTGAACAAAAATCACTACTTGCAACCTGCATCTGCAAATTTAAAAGTTCTCTTTTAGCTGGTTCCACTCCATCACCCTCAAAACAAACCGCCTGTTGATTCTGTCAAGGTCTTCAAAAAATTCAGCCCGTCCGAACTCTCACTATGCCCTTTTAAAGTCTGTAAAGTTAAACGCAGGATTCTTCAGGACCCTCTTATCCTGTTTCCTAGTTTGAGTGGCTCCCCTCATTTCAACGCCTGTCCGGGTTGCCGGACCAGAGAGGAAAACCTTCATCCCATTCTCCAGCTTTTTAATGCTGTTGACTCAAGAACATATGAAATGAAATTGGCTACATACTTTTTTAATTGAAGCACTTAGAAAGCATTTTAAAACTATTCATCATGAACCCTGATGTATGGGGCTGTGAAATGCGTGTGCTTGCATTGCAGTATGCATGCTGCTGTTTGTTGTGGCCCTTTTTGAGAAGCTACTGTTATGAGAAATTGCCCCTCGGGGACGAATAAAGTGCTTTGAATTGAATTCTGATCCTATGTGACCTCTAGTAAAGGCTATCATTGAACAAAAATAGCTTGCAACCAAATCTGCACTTTTAAAGTTTATTTACTTCCACTATCATGATTCTGATTTCAGAATTCAGAATTCACTATTTTTAAAGTATAAATAAGAAGACAGTCTTACATTCTACATGCAGTCATTTCAACGCCCAACCCAAGCTTTCATTCTCACATTAATTGTTAAGAACTAAGAATTGGCTACATACCCGGATAGCAAATTCATCATCAACCCTGGTATGGGGCACAACCTTGCATTCAGCATTGCTGACAGTGGCACGTTGAGAAGGCATGTTAGAGAAATTCTCAGTGACCTCTAATTTTCTGCAAATGAAAAATTATGTTTGAAGTTACACCATACTGTTGTTCAGGATAATCTTAATAATTTGTAACAATTGATAGCATTTTCTAAAGCCTCACAGTAATGTCCTATTTGCGGCATACAAATATATGTTCAAACAGTTCAAATTGAGCCAGATTAAATAGTGGTCAAGTTAATTTTAGATCAACAGCATTCATATCCTCTTCAGATAAGCACCCATCCATTGAAAAACAATGCCTAAGACATTCAGCAAAGTGTTGATAACTATATTTTCACAATAACAGAGAATGTAAAGTGCCACTGTCCAATGAAGATTACTAACAGGAGATGAATGAATGTGACACAGTTTCACAAAGTGGACTATATCAAGGGGCAGATACTTAATGGCTATAAAAATTGCACTGAATAAATTCTTGCAGAAATATCTTGGTTTTACTTTCATGGAAAGATCACTGACATTGAGAGATAAGCAATTGAATATCTCTGGCACAAATAATTACTTTATAATCAATGTATCTTCAAGTGTTGTCATAAAAATAAATTAGGATGTTCCGATCATAAAGGGAAACATCCTGTAAAGCTTCCCGAACCTTCTGAAGTGCTTTTAAAATAACCTAGATACTGAGTTTATTTCCAAAGAAGAAATCAATCCTTAGGTTGTTAATTATTGAAGGTTGAAGTCTCTCCAGGAGACATACAGTGCCCTCCATAATGTTTGGGACAAAGACCCATCATTTATTTATCTGCCTCTGTACCCCACAATTTGAGATTTGTAGAACAAAAAAATCACCTGGTTAAAGTGCACATCGTCAGATTTTATACATTTTGGTTTCACCATATAAAAAATTACAGCAGTGTGCATACATAGTCCCCTCATTTCAAGGCACCATAATGTTTGGGACACAGCAATGTAATGTAAATGAAAGTAGTCATGTTTAGTGTTTTGTTGCATATCCTTTGCATGCAATGACTGCTTGAAGTCTGCGAGTCATGGACATCACCATTTGCTGGGTGTCTTCTCTGGCGATGCTCTGCCAGGCCTGTATTGCAGCCATCTTTAGCTTATGCTTGTTTTGGGGTCTAGTCCCCTTCAGTTTTCTCTTCAGCACATAAAAGGCATGCTCAATTGGATTCAGTTCAGGTGATTGACTTGGCCACACAACTGACTAGCCCCCATTATTTAGCTTTGAAAAACTCCTTTGTTGCTTTAGAAGTATGTTTGGGATCATTGTCTTGCTGTAGAATGAACCACTGGCCAATGAGCTTTGAGGCATTTGTTTGAACTTGAGCAGATAGGATGTGTCGATACACTTCAGAATTCATTATGCTACTACCATCAGTTGGATCATCAATGAAAATAAATGAGCCAGTACCTTCAGCAGCCATACATGCCCAGGCCATAACACCCCCACCACCGTGTTTCACAGGTGAGGTGGTATGCTTTGGATCTTGGGCAGTTCCTTCTCTCTTCCATACTTTGCTCTTGCCATCCTTCTGATATAAGTTAATCTTCGTCTCATCTGTCCACCTTTTTCCAGAACTGTGGTTGCTCTTTTAAGTACTTCTTGGCAAACTGTAACCTGGTCATCCTATTTTTGCAGCTAACCAGCGGTTTGTATCTTGCAGTGTAGTCTTTGTATTTCTGTTCATGAGGTCTTCTGCAAACAGTGGTCATTGACAAATCCATACCTGACACCTGAAGAGTGTTTCTGATCTGTCGAACAGGTGTTTGGGGATTTTTCTTTATTATAGAGAGAGTTCTTCTGTCATCAGCTGTGGAGGTCTTCCTTGGCCTCCTTTGCAATTAGTAAGATCTCTTTCTTCTTAATGATGTTCCAAACAGTTCATTTTGGTAAGCCTAAGGTTTGGCTGATGTCTCTAACAGTTTTATTCTTGTTTCTCAGTCTCATAATGGCTTATTTGACTTTCATTGGCACAACTTTGGTCCTCCTCATGTTGATAAACAGCAATAAAAGTTTCCAAAGGTGATGGAAAGACTGGAGGAAAGACCAGGTGCTGAGAGTTCTCTTATACCTGCATTAAGGAGACATTTAAACACACCTGAGCAATTACAAACGCCTGTGAAGCCATGTGTCCCAAACATTATGGTGCCCGGGGGGGGGGGGGGGGGGGGGGAACACAGCTGTAATTTCTACATGGTGAAACCAAAATGTATAAAAATACCCTTTAATAAAATCTGAAAAATCTGACTTTAACCACATGTGATTTTTCCTATTACAAATCTCAAATTGTGGAGTACAGAGGCAAATAAATAAATGATGGGTCTTTGTCCCAAACATTTTGAAGGGCACTGTATTGCAAGGTGGCATCATATGAAGACAATAGACAATAGGTGCAGGAGTAGGCGATTCAGCCCTTCGAGCCAGCACCGCCATTCAATGTGATCATGGCTGATCATCCACAATCAGTACCCCGTTCCTGCCTTCTCCCCATATCCCCTGACTCCGCTATTTTTAAGAGCCCTATCTAGCTCTCTCTTGAAAGCATCCAGAGAACGTGCCTCCACAGTTCTCTGAGGCAGACAATTCCACAGACTCACCACTCTCTGTGAGAAAAAGTGTTTCCTCGTCTCAGTTCTAAATGGCTTACTCCTTATTCTTAAACTGTGGCCCCTGGTTCTGGACTCCCCCAACATCGGGAACATGTTTCCTGCCTCTATCGTGTCCAAGCTCTTTACAATCTTATATGTTTCAATGAGATATCCTCTCATCCTCTAAACTCCAGAGTGTACAAGCCCAGCTGCTTCATTCTCTCAGCATATGACAGTCCCGCCATCCCGGGAATTAACCTTGTAAACCTATGCTGCATTCCCTCAATAGCAAGAATTTCCCTCCTCAAATTAGGGGAACAAAACTGCACACAATACTCCAGATGTGGTCTCACTAGGACTCTGTACAACTGCAGAAGGACCTCTTTGCTCCTATATTCGATTCCTCTTGTTATAAAGGCCAACATGCCATTCGCTTTCTTCACTGCCTGCTGTACCTGCATGCTTGACCCCCAGATCCCATTGTACTTCCCCTTTTCCCAACTTGATGCTATTTAGATAGTAATCTGCCTTCCTGCTTTGTGTCATCTGCAAATTTGCTAATATTACTTTGAATCCCTTCAACCAAGACGACAACCATCCAAAATGAAAATTAAGTACCTATCACACTACTGCAGGAAAATATTAATGACTGATTTCAGTCTTCTCCATCCTTTCTGGAAATCAAGTTCAAAGACTTTTAGGTAGATTGTTATTTTTAAACATTCAGGGGCCCTTCACCATTTTGAACCTATTCCTCTTGATGGTTTTCACCCCAAAAGTAATGATATATCTTTTGCATCCATTTAATATTTTAATTGACTACGGAATGTATGAAGCAAGTTTTATTTAGAAAAAGTACATTCCATGGTAGATAATAAGCAATGCTATGATTAAGAACATTTTTAATAGCTCGGTACTGAACAGGATAACAGTTCAAACAGTTCAAACCAAACAGTAAGATTTTGAACATAATTCTGAATGGTGACCTATCTTTGTGCAGATCTGAAAGGCAATTATTTGGAATTGGTTTTGAGAGCATTTATAATAAACAGCAATATATTCTGATCTAATAGTCAGAAGTCAAAGAGGTTTGCACTGAAACATATAGCAATACATGGGATTGGTTTGAGTATTATAAAACACTCATGATATTTAGGTTACAGTACAAATTAGAACAATAAAACTGCCATCCAAATTTTTAACACAACACATTTACTTTTATTTAGTTAACTTTAATCACCCTCATCTATTTATGGCATCAGTATTGACATAAATGAGTGTGCCTCGATTTTAACTCGTTGAGGCTGTTATGCAGCATCATACAAAAAGGAATAGGCCACATCTCCATTTTACCTTTAAAGATAATGGAAATTTTCTATTCCGCTAGCTATCCAATTATTCCCACTTCTCGGTCTTTTTTTTGTAATCACATGTTAGCCAAGACCTTTTAGAATATTCATATCATACCTTTTTCCAGTTAAATTCAATGCTGATCATAATAACTCACTGCCTGAAAGTTCCCTGATGCCCCTCAAATCCTGCGCCGCTGGTTATGAATGCTTCTGCCAGAATCTGTGTTAACTCCTAACAAATGTCTCGCTTCAAATTTGAAATGCCTTAATTAAACCCCATTTTAATAATTCTCTTCTTAAAAAGAAAAATATAATCTTTATTCAAAATACAACTGCTCATCCACAGTAAGATCCTAGAATTGAACAGTATACTAGCTGAGGCTGTAGCAATCTAGCACAACTCCCTTGCATTTGTACCAACCTAGCACAACAACCTTGCATTTCCACCCTTTTTATCTATTAATAAACCCAAGATCTTGTATTCCTTTTTTCATGTAAATGCCTTCCTACCTGTGAATGCTTCCTGGCCATGTTTAAGCACCGTTTTAAACATTATGCCATGTTTTTGTTTATATCATCTTTCCTTATTCTTTCGACCAAAACATTTCATTGCTTTTTATCTCCTGTAAAATCCGTGGAAAAAAAGCCACAGAAGTAAAGATTAACCAGTTTGGTTAATTAAGTTTACAAGAAGGTTGATCAGTAAATGATATAAGCCATGAAAGGCCATCAATCAAATTAAATTGACTGAATCAACCACATAGATGGGTGTTAATAATTAAACATGCTGATTGGTAATGCTTGGTTTCTAAAGCGTCATTAATAAATTACAACTGTACACATTAAAATGCGAACAGAAAGAGACCATCATTTTAATTTAGTATTCATTCATGGGCATGGTATCACTAGCAAGTTTTATGATTATTGCTCATTCGGAATTGTTGTTGTTGCAAGTAGCCTTCCTCCAGCAGCTCCAACTGGCAATGTTCTGGCCAGGAACTTCAACTGCATCATCGATGCGGCTGGATGACCCGGCGGTGCCGAAAGCAGACTAGATAGTCTCGCCAGGCTCCTGATGGAAACAGTCAAAGATGCAAAGTTGTACGCCAACTTCAGCAACGCTGCAGGCAGAGCACAGTCACAATTCACCTGGTCGAAACTGGACAGCTCAGCCCAGTCCCGTTAGACATCCTCTTCACATCACGAGACCATCACGACAGACGCACTGAATCACGCTGGTGTTCTTCTCTGACTACTGCCTCCTTCGGGCTACCAGTCACCTACATCAGGATCAGAAAGCAAGCAGGAGGACGTGGAAGTTAAATTTCAAACTGCTGGCCCCAAAGAACATCAAGGAGCGAAAGAGGGATTGCACAGGTTGTAGAACTGAGGCCATTTTTTAAATCCCAATAGGTGTTCACAATGCAAGACCAAAATAAAGAAAGCCGTGGTCTTTGCCTCCAAAGATCATCTTCTGATCCAAACTCCACTCTATGGAGCAAGATGAGACGTGCTCACGCTTCTTCTTCCGAAAGTTTCACAGGGTTTGCAAAGAAGATTAGTTTATACGATGTTTAAACCAAGAACATACATACTAGGGTTGGAAAAAGTGATGGAAAAAGAGGCTAACACAATGAAAAGAACATGATGTTATGAGAGGCAATAAATAGATACATCATGGAGTTTAGTTTGAATACACACCAAGGGTTGTAAACGAAGCAAAGGAAAATAAAAGTGATCAGGGAATAATGTGTTTTATAGTGTCCATTTGTTAAACAAATGACAGCATGGTTTTCTAAATTAACAGAGTACAGAGGGTTAAAGATAACTCTGGGGAAAAACAATGAAAGTCTACAGAGTCATTAATCAATGATGAATTATTTAAAAAATGTAAAATTCAATGTGAACATTGCCTCATGAGAACATAAAAATGCAGTGAGTGCTGTGAATCTTAAAAACACTTTGGGTTCTCTCAGAGTTTTTCTCAGTGGGTACTGTTAAGGCCTTGAAAAAACCAACTTGTTTGAGAAACTCACCACCACTCTATGAGCTATTATTTGTGTCTGTTCCTATTAGAGTCATAATTAAAAGGGCAACTGGGCCCCACGTGAAAGTCAGATTCAGGGTACAGGTGTAGCACAAAACTACGCCCAACACAGTGGTATCACTTAAGATCTACGGTGTTAAGGAAGAGGTCGGCTCAATAAAATCCTCACAGACGGACGAATTGAGGATCTTCAAATCCTTCCATGCCGGTCGGTCTGTATGACAGAAAGGTTACAGACAGCCTCCCAGAACTTTGTGTCCTCTATCACGGAGGTTTTGGAAGACAACAAGCAGGAGAGTCTGGATCAACCCTGCAGGAGTTGACTGAGAGTCTGGATCAACCCTGCAGGAGCTGACTGGCTCCATCATTCCTTTGACACAAATATAAGTTCTGAAAGTGAAGGCTTACTTTTGAGTTGTACACTGCTGTGGGATTGGGGAGGTCCAGGCCTGCTAAAATACTTTGCTTGTGAAAAAGTCGAAGGGGTGTGATGCCCATGAGGAAGAGCATCATCTCCCTTATCTACAAGCATAAGGGGGAGATGGACATCATCAGGAATCAGAGATCCATGTTAATTTCACTGCTAAATATGGACTATAAGATCCTGTCCAAGGGCATCGCCAACCGAGTCAAGTCTCCACTGGGATAGATGATCCACCCAGAACAAACCCGTGCTGAACCCGGCAGAAAAATCTCAGGACATTCTCGCGCTGCTTAGGGATACCATCGCCTACGTGCAGGATAGAGAAAATAGAAAAAACAAAAATCTGAATAGAGGCAGCACAGTGGCTCAGCGGTACAATTGTTGACTTTAGGTTAAGATTTAAGGTTAAGGTTTATTATTGTCATGTCTACTGAAGTACAGTGAAAAGCTTTGTGTCACATGCTATCCAAACAGATCAGATATACTGTACATACATATAATCAAGCTAAACTCAATTGCAATAGATAAAGCAAAGGAGAAATTGCAGAATATAGTTCTCAGCTGATGCCGTTTAGTTCTATTCAGTTTATTGTCATGTATACGGAGGTACAGTGTAAAGCCTTTTTGTCGCCTGTTATCCAGTCAGCATAAAGACTATACATTGATTACAATCAAGCCAACCACAGTGTACATATACAGGATCAAGAGAATAATGCTTACTGCAAGATAAAATCCAATAAAGTCCGATTAAAGATATTCCGAGGGTCTCCAATGAGGTAGATCAGGTCAGCTCTCTAGTTGGTGATGGGTTGGTTGAGTTGCCTGATAACAACTGGAAAGAAACTATCCCTGAATCTGATGTATTTGTTTTCACACTTCTGTACCTCTTCCCTGGTGGGAGAGATCATAAGATCATGTGATAGGATCAGAATGAGGTCATTTGGCCCATCAAGTCTACACCACCATTCAATCATGGCTGATCTATCTCTCCCTCCTAACCCCATTCTCCTGTCTTCTCCCCTAACCTCTAATATTCCTCCTCATCTCATTCCTAAAGGAACGTCCTTTAATTCTGAGGCTATGACCTCTAATCCTAGGCTCTCCCACTAGTGGAAACATCCTCTCCACATCCACTCTATCCAAGCCTATCACTTTTCTGTATGTTTAAATGAGGTCACCCCTCATTGTTTCTAAACGAGTACAAGCCCAATGCCAGCACATCCTTCCTCAGATAAGGTGCCCAGAATTGCACACAATATTCCAAATGGGGTCTGACCAGTGCCTTAGTATTACATCCCTGTTTTTGTGTCCAAGCCCTCTTGAAATAAATGCTAGCATTGCGTTTGCTTTCTTTACTACCAATTCGACTTGCAGGTTAACTTTTTTTGGAATCCTGCACTAGCACTCCCAAATCCCTTTCCACCTCCGATTTCTGGATTTTCTCCCCATTCAGAAAATATTTTACGCCTTTATTCCTATTACCAAAATGCATGACTCCACACTTTGCTACACTATATTCCATCTGCCACTTCCCAGAACTTTGTGTCCTCTATCATGGAGGTTTTGGATTTTCTCCCCATTCAGCTCCTGCAGGGTCAGTGGTTGATCCAGACTCTCCTGCTTGTTGTCTTCCAAAAGACTCTCAACCTATCCAAGTCCTTCTGCAGAGCCCCTGCTTTCTCTGCCCTCCACCTATTTTTGTATCATCCGCAAACGACCACAAAGCATTCAATCTCCTCATCCAAATCATTAATATATAACGTGAAGAGCAGCGGCCCCAGCACGGAGCCCTGCGTAACTCCACTACTCACTGGCAGCCATCCTGAAAAAGCCCCCTTTATTGCCACTCTCACCTTCTGCCATCCAACAAACCTGATATCCATGCTGGTATCTGCCCTTTGATACCATGGGCTCTCATCTCCCTTAGCAGCCTCCCGTGTGGTACCTTTCAAGGGCTTTCTGAAAATCTGGGTAAGCAACTACTGACTCTCCTTTGTCTGTCCTGCTATTTACTTCTTCAAAGAATTCCAGCAAATTTGTCAGGCAAGACCTTCCCTTCACAAAGCCATTCTGACTTTGGCCTATTTTATTGTGAACTTCTAAGTACTCATCCTTTATAATGGACTCTAAAATCTTAGCACCCACCGGTCAGACTAACCGGCCTATAGCTCCCACCATTCTGCTTTGCTCCCTTCTTGTGCAGCAGGATAACATTGGCAATATTCCAATCGTCTGGAACTACTCCTGACTCTAGTAATTCTTGAAATAGCACTATTAATGTCCACAATCTCTACAGCCACCTCTTGCAGAACCCTAGGGTGCAGTCCATCTGGTCCAGGTGACTTATCCATCTTAAGCCGTTTCAGCTTCCCAAGCAACTTCTCCCTACTAATAGCCACGAACTTCCACCACCTGACTCTCTTGAATTTCAGGCACATTGTTGGTGTCACAGAAAGGGGAGAAGAGGGAGAGTCCAGGGTGAGACTCGTCCTTGATTATGCTCGTGGCCTTACAGCGCCAGACACCCGGGTTCAATCCTGAAGTGGGGTGTCTCCCTGTGACCATGTGGGTTTCCTTCAGATGCTTTGGTTTCCTCCCACATTCCAAAGATGTACAGGTTAATTGTAAGTTAATTGGCTTCTGTAAATTATCCCTGGTGTGTAGGATAGAAGTAGCGTACGAGTGATCGTTGGTCGGCACAGATTGTGTGGGCCGAAGGGCCTGTCTCCGCTCTGCATCTCTAAAACAAAGAGGTGTGCAACTACCTGTTCAGCTTGGACCAGGAGAATGCTGTTGACAGCCTATTACAGACTTACATGATGGACATGTTCTCCAAAATGGGCTTTGGGGAGGAAATCAGGAACCATTCCTTCTCTCCAGAGATGCTGCCTGGCCCGCTGAGTTATTCCAGCTTTTTGTATTTATCTTCGGCTTAAACCAGCATCTGCAGTTCCTTCTCACACGCTGGATCCTACTGGTCTACACTGATGCAGTGCATTCAGAAAGTATTCATACCCCTTCATTTTTTCCACAATTTGTTACGTTACAGCCTTATTTTAAAATAGATCACATTTTTTTTTTAATCCTCAATCTGCACACAATATCCCATAATAAAAATGCAAAAACAGGTGTTTAGATATTTTTGCAAAGTAATTAAAAATAAATAACTGAAATCTCACATTTACATAAGTATTCAGACCCTTTAATCAGTACTTTGTTGCGGCACCCTTGGCAACGATTAGAGCCTCAAGTTTTCTTCGGTATGACGCTACAAGCTTGGCACACCTGTATTTGGGTAATTTATCCCATTCTTCTCTTCAGATCCTCTCAAGCTCTGTCAGGATGGATGGGGAGCGCTGAAGCACAGCTATTTTCAGATCCCTCCAGAGATGTTCGATCGGTTTCAAGTCCGGGCTCTGGCTGGGCCACTCAAGGACATTCACAGACTTGTCACAAAACTACTCCTGCGTTGTCTTGGCTGTGTCCTTAGGGTCGTTGTCCTGTTGGAAGGTGAACCTCCGCCCCAGTCTGAGGTCCAGAACGCTCTGGAGCAGGTTTTCATCAAGGATCTCTCTGTACTTTGCTCCGTTCATCTTTCCCTTGATCCTGACTAGTCTCCCAGTTCCTGCCGCTGAAAAACATCCCCACAGCATGATGCTCCCACCACCATGCTTCACCGTAGGTATAGTATTGGCCAGGTGATGAACGGTGCCTGGTTTCCTCCAGACATGACGCTTGGCATTCAGGCCAAAGAGTTCAATCTTGGTTTCATCAGACCAGAGAATCTTGTCAAACTCCAAGTGGGCTGTCATTTGCCTTTTATTGAGGAGTGGCTTCCGTCTGGCCACTCTACCAAAAAGGCCTGATTGGTGGAGTGCTGCAGATATAGTTGTCCTTCTGGAAGGTTCTCCCATCTCCACAGAGGAACTCCGGAGCTCTGTCAGAGTGACCATCGGGTTTTTGGTCACCTCCCTGACCAAGGCACTTCTCCCCCGATTGCTCAGTTTGGCCGGGCGGCCAACTCTCTGAAGAGTCCTGGTGGTTCCAAAGTTGTTTCATTGAAGAATGACGGAGGCCACTGTGCTCTTCGGGACCTGCAATGCTGCAGAATTTGTTTTATACCCTTCGCCAGATCTGTGTCTCAACACAATCCTGTCTCGGAGGTCTACGGACAATTCCTTCATCTTCATGGCTTGGTTTTTGCTCTGACATGCACTGTCAACTGTGGGACCTTATATAGACAGGTATGTGCCTTTCCAAAACATGTCCAATCAATAATTTACCACTGGTGGACTCCAATCAAGTTGTTGAAACATCTCAAGGATAATCAATGGGAACAGGATGAACCTAAGCTTAATTTTGAGCGTCATAGCAAAGGTTCTGAATACTTATGTAAATGTAATATTTCAGTTATTTATTTTTAATTACTTTGCAAAAATTTCTAAATACCTGTTTTTGCTTCTTCATTCTTCGATATTGTGTGAAGATTGATGATAAAAAATATGGCTGTAACGTAAGAAAAAGTGAAGGGGTCTGAATACTTTCTGAATGTACTGTATATGCAGTGCAGTCCAAATCATTAGGTGTTAAACGGATAACCTTCCCATCAGGTCTAGAGTCAGGTAGGTTTGTCCACTCCCCTCTGCCAAATCTATCAGGAGGGACAGGAGCATGAGGAGTGACATTGCCAGGTAGTGGGGACACTCAGATCAATGGTTCCCTGTACATGGACAATGTTGCAGTTTTTTGCTCGGTTCCATGGTCAGTGCACAGATTGATCAGCTTCTGCAAACAGTTTGAGTTGGCATCGGGAACCAGAGTCAACCTGAGAAACAGCTGAGAATGCATGTAGGAAAGACCTGCTGGTTTAAATCGAAGGTAGTCACAAAATGTTGGAGTAACTCAGTTGGACAGGCAGCATCTCTGGAGAGAAGGAATGGGTGACGTTTTGTGTCGTGACCCTTCTTCAGACTGATGTGGTTGAGACCCTTCTTCAGACTGATGTCATCATGGCGACATCAGTCTGAAGAAGGGTCTTGACCCGAAACGTCACCCATTCCTTCTCTTCCGAGATGCTGCCTGTCCGCTGAGTTACTCCAGCATTTTGTGTCTACCTTTGAAAGAAATACATTTTCTCTTGATATTAGAAAATTCTCTATTTTTTTATGAATTATCGTATGTATCAAACTAAGAGAAAAAGAAAAACCGAGACATTATTACAGTTATGCCAAATAAGTAATTAAAGCAAATGGCTGAATCAACCCTGTAAAGATAATTGTATTGGAAGTTATCCACCGTAGATACCAAATATTGAAATGGACACTACGAGATCAAGATAGATAAAAGAAAAGGGATTTGCAGAACTGTTTAAAAAGGTTGCTGCAAAACAATCATCATAGAGTAGAAACTGGATAAAGAAAAATGTAGACATGAGGCAATTTATAAAGCAATTAAACTTTTGCTGTATCCTTTCCCCATAAATCATTGTTAATTTAAAGTAAAATATTTACTAAAATTAACTCCATGTTTATCCACTCAAATGAAAATGGATTTTACTGTTCAGCTCAGAGAAACCTGGATTATTTTCTCTGGAACATCAACGATTGAGGTAGGAATACATAAAATTATCAGAGGCATAGATAGGGTACACAGTCCGAACCTTTTACCCAGAGAGGAAATGTCATAGACTAGCGGTCATAGCTTTAAGATGAGAGAGGCAGGTTTCAAGGAGATGTGCGGGACAAGTTTTTTTCCCCATAGAGGGCTGTGAATGCCTGCAACGTGCAGCCAGGTGTAGTGGTGGAGTTAGCAACAATGGTGATGTTGAAAGAGGCTTTTAAATAGGAACATGGATATGTAGGGAATGGACAATTTTTTTTGGCATGATGGATATCTAGAAGGTGCCAAATAACAATGCTAATTAATAATATGTCCTTTTAAAAGCAGACATTAAGGGTTTGCATATTCTTAATCTATTGGTTTACTATTGTGGAATTATTGCACTTATTTAATGCTTTCAACAACACTAAATTGAATCTTTCAAATAAAAGAAAATTAAGAACATTCAGAACAAACTCAGACAGACTAGGCTCTTGAAACATAGATGTAAATGGAATAAATATAAATAAGTAACAAGAAGAATTTAAGGTCTTTGTAGATGAAGATTGTAGAAAACTCCAAATCTATATCAAATAGCCAAAAAGAGCAACTAGAGACAAATATAACTGTAGATAGCAGTTTCAACATCCACCCGTTAGTATCTTTGGATTATTTTTCCTACTATTAAAATGCTACCGAGAAGAAACTATAGCACAGCGTAGAGTAAATATAGTTTTTTTAATACAGGTATAGTTTTTACAGTGTTTAAGAAGGAACTGCAGATGCTGGAAAATCGAAGGTACACAAAAAAGCTGGAGAAACTCAGCGGGTGCAGCAGCATCTATGGAGCGAAGGAAATAGGCAACGTTTCGGGCCGAAACCCTTCAGTCTGAAGAAGGGTTTCGGCCCGAAACGTTGCCTATTTCCTTCGCTCCATAGATGCTGTTGCACCCGCTGAGTTTCTCCAGCTTTTTTGTGTACCATAGTTTTTACAGTGTCTGAATGACACTTGGGGATTCTTTTTAATCATTGGATAAGGCTGTTTCCCTTGACAGTCATTTCAGCCTTGGGCAAATAGACTGCTCCCAGCATGTTCGATGTGGACATGAATCAGTGAACTAACGATAGCAACACTAACTTTACAGTGTGGGAAACAGTACTTGGCATTTTACAGAATTCAATTAGCACTCATCCAACCACAAAAGATGTAGCCAGCTTAGTTTCAGAAATAATAGGTCATGCCTCACAAATCTACTGCCATTCTTTGAGGAGGCAATCAAATTGGTGGACAAGAGCTATCCAGGGGATCTAAATTACTTGCATGTTGCAGGCACCTGATGAGGTTCTGCATTCAAGGTCTTCATGCGACACTGATAATTAGTTTGTCGATTCAAAACTGATTTACAGGTAAAGAGAAACAACAGTAAACAAGGACATTATATTTAACAGATTTACTCAAGAAAATAATAAATAGTAGACTCTGCTTCCAATTTTGCTGGTCTTTAAACTATTAATAAATAACATGGAGATGGGGTTTTAAACCAATACTATTATATTAGGCGAGGACACTAGTCAATAGAGAAAAGATTACTGTAGCGGCACCAAAGGTGATCAGGAAAAGGCCAGACGTCAGGCAGGTTCAAACAGTAGTTTTTATTCAGTTGTTATATGTAAGGGCGGTAAAGAAAGCTTTTGGTGTGCTGGCCTTTATAAATCAGAGCATTGAGTATAGAACTTGGGATGTAATGTTAAAATTGTACAAGGCATTGGTGAGGCCAATTCTGGAGTATGGTGTACAACTTTGGTCACCTAATTATAGGAAGGATGTCAACAAAATAGAGAGAGTACAGAGGAGATTTACTAGAATGTTGCCTGAGTTTCAGCAACTAAGTTACAGAGAAAGGTTGAACAAGTTAGGGCTTTATTCTTTGGAGCACAGAAGATTAAGGGGGGACAATAGAGGTCTTTAAAATGATGAAAGGGATAGACAGATTTGACGTGGATAAGCTTTTCCCACTGAGAGTAGGGAAGATTCAAACAAGGGGACATGACTTGAGAATTAAGGGACTAAAGTTTAGGGGTAACATGAGTGGGAACTTATTTGCTCAGAGAGTGGTGGCTGTGTGGAATGAGCTTCCAGTGAAGGTGGTGGAGGCAGGTTTGTTTTTATCATTTAAAAATAAATTGGATAGTTATATGGACGGGAAGGGAATGGAGGGTTATGGTCTGAGCGCAGGTGTATGGGACTAGGGGAGAATACGTGTTCGGCACGGACTAGAAGGGTCGAGATGGCCTGTTGCCATGCTGTAATTGTTATATGGTTATATGGTAAGTTTGGTCCACTAACATTATTGTCATTGCTGCTGTAGCTGAGCGAGGGTGTTGTCTCGGGATCAGCTACCTGTTGACAGGCCAGATCTCAAGGTGAGATCAGCTTATGTAGCAGGACACTCCCCCTAGCCCATGACGTCACGTGCAAGCCTTCGTAGCTGCTGACGAGGATTTGATCATAAATGGTCTGTGTATCAACTGACGCCACAGGACCCCTCCCAGAACCAAAGGAAGGAATAAAATGGTCAAGGGCGGCTCCTGCATGTGGGTGGGGGACACCCCGTGCGTGGGTCAGGACGGAGGGGCCCACGGGCGCAGTCGCTGCTCCGCGTGGGCGATCCCGAGGTACCAAGGCGTGCGAGGAGACCGATGCAAAAGCCGCCGGACGGAAGAGTCACAGTCGCATCTCCTCGACCAGTTAAAGGATCGTGTCCTGAGAAATACGGCCCCAGCAATGGCTGGGAGACGTCGGCAACAATGAAGAAAAAACTAAATAAAATAAATAAACTGATTTGATTGCTAAACCCGGCGTGGTGATACAGTGTAAACAAAGTGAAAAGAAACAACACAAACTACAGTGAGCAATCACGTGCAAAGTGGTAGGTAAGTTCAAATTGTCCAGTGTCCATGGTGCAGGATGGGAAGTTGTCCTGGAAAACCAGAGGTTGCAATGACAGCCGGCCGGAAGATGGCGCTGTGGACGGCAGTCAAGCTGCAGTGACGGCATCTGGCCGGAAGGTGGCGCTGTTGCCGATGGTCAGGCTGCCGGGACGGCATCCAGCCTGAAGGTGGCGCTGCAGACGGTGGTCAGGGAAGGTCGAACTTTTATTCCGGCCGGCCGCGGCGGCCATTTTTGTAGTCAGGCGGCCGCTTATTTTGGTAGGCTGAAGCGGCCTTAACCAACGATTCAAGACCCCGCTGCTGGGCCAGCACCCAGGGAATTTCGGGGTCCGCGTCGGTGAGGAGCAGAAGGGTGTCTTCGGACAGTCGCCCCAGGTAAGCCCGCCCTATCGGGTGGCTAGGCCCTGGGCAGCAGCCGGCGGAGAAATGAGCAGGCCCACTCACTCCCCGCTCCCGGGGCCGTCGGGCGTGCGTCGGTGATGCTGGGGGCGGGGGGGACTGCTACACCTGCAGCTCCTGCGGCAGCTGGTGGGACAGCGGCGACTGATGGAAGAGCGACGGCTGGTGGGGAGCGACGGCTGGTGGGGCAGCGGCGGCAGCCACAACCTCTCTGCTCCGGTGGTCGGCTCCGGGCTGGCCATGCGGGAGAGCTTGGCGGCCGTCACACAAGGTTTGGACCCGGGTACTCCTTGACCCGGGTATCCCGCGGCATACCTTAAGGTACGGCCGGGTTGGCGGCAGCGTTGTTCTGCAGGGCTGGGCAGTCGGCTGCAGATATCAGGTCTCCCGAGGCTGTGTGCGTTGGGAGAAATCCAAATTTCAATTTGGATAGTCGGGGTCACCAATGTGGTCAGTAAAAGGCCAGACGTCAGGCAGGCTCAAACAGTAGTTTTTATTCAGTTGTTACATGTAAGTTTGGTCCACTAACATAATTGTCATTGCTGCTGTAGCTGAGCGAGGGTGTTGTCTCGAGCTCAGCTACCTGTTGACTGGCCAGATCTCAAGGTGAGATAAGCTTATGTAGCAGGACACTCCCCCTAGCCCATATATAACCATATAACAATTACAGCACAGAAACAGGCCATCTCAGCCCTTCTAGTCCGTGCCGAACACTTACTCTCACCTGGTCCCATCTACCTGCACTCAGACCATAACCCTCCGTTACTTTCCCGTCCATATACCTATCCAATTTATTTTTAAATGATAAAATCGAACCTGCCTCCACCACTTCCACTGGAAGCTCATTCCACACAGCTACCACTCTCTGAGTAAAGAGGTTCCCCCCTCATATTACCCCTAAACTTTTGTCCCATGACGTCACGTGCCAGCCTTCGTAGCTACTGACCAGGGTTCGACCATTAGTGGTCTGTGTATCAGCTGACGCCACAACTTATTCAAAAGGTGAAATGCCATGTTATATTGTCTTGGATAGAAGCAGAATTTTTTTTTTCATTTTACAGCAGTAAAATATATTCTGAAAATTAAGAGCTATTCAAACAATGAATACAGCTGAGGATCACTGGTATGCTGAAAGGTTAATATAACATTAACCATTACTGATTAGCGCAGAATAAAAGTTTATTAGTGGTGAACTTTAAGATAAATGTAAACTTGCAATGCAATCAATAACTGGTAATTGAGTCTAACTGAAAAACCGTAATAACTGTCTTCAACTCGACTCTGTACATAATGTGATCCACCAGTGTACATGTACTAATAATTGGTACACTGCATTATTATACTTTGCATAAATGGAGCAATCCATGCAATTTATTGATTTCAACATAAATAAGATCAAGACTAACATATAGGTCTCAAACAGAGAATTTTCTAAGATCACACAATCTCTCATATGCTCAACCTCACAATCAAAGATGAGGGTTAATCCAGTTTTGTGGGCGCTGGGGTGAATGAAGACGACAATATAGGACTTACTGCCTGACATACTAACTGTATTTAACATTTTGCCTGACAGGAAAATGCACTCCCCTGCTGTTTGCTCAGTTTTTTTGTCTGCAGCCAATGCATGATTTTGAGTTTACCAAAACAATCCCAAATATCCTTTAAGAAGGAACTGCAGATGCTGGAAAATCGAAGGTAGACAAAAGTGCTGGAGAAACTCAGCGGGTGCAGCAGCATCTATGGAGCGAAGGAAATAGGCAACGTTTCTGGCCGAAACCCTTCTTCAGTTTCAGCCCGAAATGTTGCCTATTTCCTTCGCTCCATAAATGCTGCTGCACCCGCTGAGTTTCTCCAGCACTTTTGTCTACCCCAAAAAACACACCAAAACCCTGGTCATTGTTAGATTAGATTAGATTAGATTAGATTAGATTTGTTTATTGTCATTCAGACCTTTCGGTCTGAACGAAATTCTGTTTTCCTGCAGTCATACATATAATTAAAAAAAATGACAAAACACATAGTCAACACAAATTTAACATCCACCACAGTGAGTTCACCAAACACGTCCTCACTGTGGTGGAAGGCAAAATCTTAAAGTCTCTGGCTCTTCCCTCTTTGTTCTCCCTCTGCGCCGAGGCGACGGTTCAAATTCCGCGGGTGGTTGCTGCCTCGCCACAGCTCAGAGGCCGAGTCGGGTCTCCGCTGCCGCTGCCGCTGCCTCCGCCACAGCTCCAGGGCCGAGTCAGGTCTCCGCTGCTGCTGCCGCCGCTACAGCTTCGGTGCCGAGTCAGGTCTCTGCTGCTGCTGCCGCCGCTACAGCTTCGGTGCCGAGTCAGGTCTCCGCTGCCGCTGCCGCTGCCGCCGCCACAGCTCAGAGGCCGAGTCGGGTCTCCGCTGCTGCTGCCGCCGCTACAGCTTCGGTGCCGAGTCAGGTCTCCGCTGCTGCTGCCGCCACAGCTTCGGTGCCGAGTCAGGTCTCCGTGGACAGAGACTTTCATCAGGCTAACCTCAGGGTCATACTACCAAAGTACTATCAGCGTGTCTCTTGTCCCACACGGGACAGAACACCCTCGACCACTGCTACACATCAATAAAAAATGCCTACCACTCTGTTCCGCGGCCACATTTCGGGAAATCTGAACACCTAGCTGTGCTTCACTTCCCAGTCTAACAAACAACAACTGAAGCAGGAGGATCTGTTCTTCTACAGAGAGTTGTTCAATATTGGCCGGCAGACACGGATGACATTCTAGACAATCACTTTGAGTCAGTGGACTGGTCCATATTCAGGGATTCTGCAGCCAACCTGAATGCCACTGCCGTGACTGACTTCATTAGCAAGTACGTAAAAGAGTGCATGCCATGGAGACAATCCAAATGTTCCCCAAACAAAAATCATGGATGAACCATGAGGTGCATTCCCAGGTCTGCTGCAGACAAGTCAAACGATCCCGAGCGGTACAAGAAAGCTCGTTATGATCTTCGCAAAGACATCAAGAATGCCAAGAGACAATACCAGGACAAACCTGAGTCCCAGTATCATCATTCGGTCACCCGCTGACTGTGGCAAGATCTGAATACTATAAGACATGCTAATAGTACTTTGGTAGTTTGCCCCCGAGGTTGGCGTGACAAAAGTCTCTGGCTACTATGACCAGGCTTTGCTTATTTTGTATCAAGGTTATTGATAGCAGATTACAGATCATTGGCTTCCAAGTGAAGTTGGACGACATCGCTGGTGATAGGGCAGCCCTACCTGATGATTTTACTTCGGAGTCACGTGAGCGATTCCGTGAAGAGCCCGCTCAGCACTCATGCGCGGCATTATCGCCAGCATTGTAACAGCGACGCATCGGGAGCCAAGCACTCCCGCTACAGGGTGAAAGAAACGGACCGTCAGGTAAGCTCTGAGGTCGGGGTTTTTCTTTCACAGGAGGAGCCTTCTGCTTTCAGGCAGAGAAGAAAGGCTCTAGAACAAACCTGTCCCCCAAGCCACGGAAGAGTGGGGTGGGGGGGGGCAGCAACAAGGCGGTAGAACCGCTTACCCGGCCTCCGCTATCCCCCGACACTGCGTCCGAGCCCAGCCCGCTAGCGCCTGAGCAGCAGGCTGGAAGTAAAGCCACGGAAGAGGCGTCCGGCCGGTGGCTTCCGACTTGTTGGACAGGGACGTCTCTCCACCCGCCCGGGGGAGAGACAGCCGCCTCCAGCGGCTCCTGGAGCAGGAGCTCCAGCGAGACGCGCTTCGTGAGGGGCGCTCTTGCAGGGGGGAGTTCAGGCACTCCCTCCACAGTGCCTTCTGCACTGTCCATTGCTTCCTCCTTACCCGAGGGTAGCTTTGGTGACCAGGACTGGGCTGGTCAAGAAGAGGGGACGATGGCTGAAGATCTCAGGATTATGCAAGGGGTGCAGGAACAGGAAGAGCTGCTAGGTGTGGTGGACCGCTACGTGGCAACCCCATGTGCAGGAGGCCGTTCAAGGCCCTACAGGAGAGGTGGTCAATGAGGTATACAGCCTGTGAGTCCCTTAAAGTGCCAGCTGTAAACAGCCAAAAGTGGGGGCACGTTGGGGCAAACATTCGGAACCAGGAGCTAAAACTGCAGCGGATCCTCAGGCTCCTGACGTCAGCCATCACATCGTCTGCTCGTTCCGTGGACCAATATGGAGATGACCACAACCTTCGTAAACAAATCATAAGACCAGCCATAAAATCCTAAATTTGCGGGGTTGGGCAAAACCCCAGCCACTGAGCCAGACCCACTGCTCTCTGGCAAAAACCTCACAAAGCATATGAAGGATTTGGAGAGGCCTTAGCAAGCTTTCGGTCTCATGAGGGCAGGCCCCGGGACGAGCAAACCCAAAAACAATAAGCAGCAGCACCCCATCGCGTCCATCAGTCGACGTCTACCATATGGGACTGATGAAAGCTCGGGGTCCGCATTCTATCACCGAAAGTCTTCTTTAGACCAGGACCCAAAGCGGACCCCATGGAAAATGTGCCACCCCCCAACGTCACCGCCACGTCAGACGGCGTGTAACACTCGTTGGACCGGTAGGAAACAGAAGAATACCCATAACCATGGAGGTAGGTGGGTCTGGTTCCTACCAGCATATAGAGTAATACTAACACATGGGAGTCTATCACGAGTGATCAGTATATACTCAATCGCATTAGTGGATACAAATACAATTCATACTAGAAAAATTGCCAACATTCACCCCAGAGGGTATTTTTCCCTCCCCGTTAAAGAAACGAGAGGGACAAGCTGAACTGGTGAGACTAATTACAAAGGGTATCATGGGAAAACCTGAACCCTTGCAATATATTCACTAAACCCAAAAAAGATGGTGGATGTCGCATCATCAAAATTGACTTAACTTCACTAAATATGTTTGTTAAGTATATACATTTCAAAATGGAAACAGTTGTTACTGCCAAACAACTACATTCCAAAGGATACTTCATGGCAAGCATTGATCTTAAAGATGTTTACTATATAGTACCATTCACAAGGATCATCGCAGATACCAGAAATTTACCTGGATGGGGCAGCTATAGTAATTTAAAGTGTTACCCAATGGGTTCACATCAGCCCAAGTTTGTTCACCAAGACACTAAAACCAGCTCTGGCAATATTCAGAAGACAAAAACATATTGTCATGGCATATCTTGATGATATCTTAAATGGTAGGCAAGACCATGGAATTGACTATGTTAGCTGTATCAGCTACAAAACAGTTTTTCGAAACCCTGGGATTGTCTTACATCCAGATAAATCTAAGTTTAAGCATCCACAATCATAGACTACTTGGGCTTCACAATTAATTCAGTCTATGTGACTGTAACATTGCCAAGAGACAAAATAGTTGAATTGGCACAATCATGCAACAATTTAATGATCAACAAACTACCAACTACTCAACAAGTAATAGAGTAATTGGAAAAATGGTAGCAGCATTTTCCGGCTACATAATTCGGACCTCTGCACCAACAACGACATACAGGTCATTATGATCGTGTCATGAAGTTACCCATTGAAGCAATATCAGAACTACAGTGGTGGGCAAAAAACACACAAAAAAAACACAAAAAAAAAACGTTTGACATAGTTTCAGCCTATTATCATCACTAACCCTATGTTAGTTATCCAAACAGATGCCAGTGCTCAAGGCTGGGGAGGAACTAACTCTGTATCTAGCACAGGTAATAGATGGACTAACCCGGAGTCATCATGACCACTTACACTGGGCATTAATTATCTAGAGATGGGTGACTTTTATGGTTTAAAGCATATGCACACATATGCATTACTTGCATGTACGGTTACAAATAGATAAATACTACGGTGGTGGCCTATATTAACCATATGGACGGCATAAAATCAGTATCATGCGACAAGTTGGTCAACACAATTTGGCTATGGTGTGTCGAAAGACATATTTGGCTATCAGCAACTTACCTGCCATGTAAGCTAAATACAGTGGCAGACACCAGGCCATGTAAATTTAATGACAACATCGAATGGATGTTAAAACCCCCAACAAAATGTTCGCAAACGTTATCAAGCAATATGGCACGCCAGATATCGATTTATTTGCATCCAGGCTAAATCACCAGGTACCTATGTATGTCGCTTGGGAACCAGACCTGAGGCAGCAGCGGTAGATGCGTTCGCGCTGGATTGGGGAAATTCTTCTTCTATGCATTTCCTCCCTTCTGCCTCATCAGTCGGGGACTACGCACAATACAAATGGACTCTGCTTCAGGTATTTTGATAGTACCCGACTGGCCTACACAGCCATGGTTCCCAATACTCCATGACATGGTTGTTGAAACTCCGATGGTATTCCCCAGTGACCCAGAGTTATTAACACCCAGTGTCGGGCACAAGCCACCCGTGCCATGAAAAAATCAAACTCCTGGGTTGCAGATTCTGCACAAACCACTTCTGGGACTGGGATTATCAGAACAAACCGTCAACACCATGTCAGCATCCCTCCGAACATCCACTAAAAAACAGCACTTGTCCAGCATCAAAAAATGGGAGAAGTACTGCTTGGATACAGGGACCAACTACTCAACCGCTAGTTACCAACGTACTGGAATTCCTGGCGAACCTTCACCACGATGAAGGACTCAGCTACAGAGCCATCAACACAGCTAGAAATGCCCTGCCTGTCTATTTAAATCAGCTCCAGGACAACAGGCCATGGGATCCCACTCGCTGGTGGTCAAACTAATCAAGGGTATTTACAACTCTAACCCCCTAGACCAAGGTACACCCATACATGGGATGTCAGTGTGGTCCTGACATACCTCAGGGGATAGCCACCAGCCAGATCCCTCAACCTGGAACAATCTATGCTCAAAACACTCATGTTGATGGCACTTGTATCTGCACAGAGGGTCCAGTCACTACACCTATTGCGACTGGACACCATGCTCACAGCTCCAGACCAGATCTCTGTCGTTATCCAGGGAATGATCAAACAGAGCAGACCAGGAACACCTAATCCAGTCGTGGAATCCCGGGCTTACCCGCCAGAAACACGGTTATGTGCTATGACCCTACTATCCTACATAGACACAACCAAAATATTCGAGGGAGATGAAAAGCCTTGTGGGTCAGTCATAAAAAACCTTATGGTCGGGTGACGAGCCAAACCATTTTGAGATGGCTCAAGCAGGTGCTAAAAGCTGCTGGGATAAAAACTAGCATGTACAGATTTCATTCCACCAGGGAAGCATCCACGTCGATGGCTAAAAGAATGGACGTGCCTACAGACCACATCCTGGCTACAGCAGGATGGTGGGGGGAAAGACCATTCAGAAAATTTTATAAGCCATTGGCAAAACCTGTTTTATTTGCAGGAAAGATTTTACAGACTGCAAATATTTAATTTAAGCCCAGGGGAGCAATTTAATTTATTTGTTGTTATTGTTAAAAAATACCATTGTGTTTTTCTACAAACAGATTCATTGGTTGATTACGATAACACGCTCCTCCCTCAAGGACTTCGGCAGTGCGTGAAGTAATAACTGTTACATGGTTTGAAATCACAGAGCTTTGAAGTCTTCACGGAATCACTCACGTGACTCCGAAGTAAAATAGTAAGATTAAACGAGAACTTACCAGTTTGAAGTTTGATCTGTATTTTATGAGGAGTTACGATGAGGGATTACGTGCCCTCCGCTCCCATCCTCATTAATATGGGTCAAAATGTTAAACTGATGTCTCCTTTTCTTTACTATGTTTACTTCAATAACTGTGTCTATCTGTGATTCCACACTGCTGCTTTGAAGTATGCCGTGCATGCATGCTGAGCGGGCTCTTCACGTAATCCCTCATCGTAACTCCTCATAAAATACAGATTAAACTTCAAACTGGTAAGTTCTCGTTTAATCTTACTAATTTAATGCATTCTCTGCTCACTTTGGCCATTGGGATGATGACATTTGTTCCATCAGACGCAAGTGTGCCTCTTCCCAGGGTCACTGTTGCAGAAATTAGAACAGCCCTCCTGAGGGTGAACTCAAGGACAGCAACTGGCCGTGTCTTTACGAAGTGCTGCAACCAACTAGCAGGAGTGTTCATGGATATCTTCAATCACTCCCTACATTCTGAGGTATGCACCTGCTTCAAGAAGACCACTACCGTCTCAGCGCCAAAGAAAAGCAAGATCTGATGTCTTAACTGCTACCGTGAATTGCTTTCAGAGGCTAATTATAGAACGCATTAAATCCAGTACACCATGCAACCTCGACCCATTGCAGTTTGCCTACCTCTACAACAGGTCCATGCCTGATGCCATCTCCCTGGCCCTGTATTCATCCCTGGAACAGCTACATAAGAGACACCCATATGAGACTTCTATTCATAGATTACAGCTCTGCTTTTAATACCAATATCCCTTCCAAGCTCATCTACAAACACATGGAACATGGAGTCAGCATTCATCTCTGCAACTGGATCCTTGCCTTCCTGACCAACAGACCACAATCAGGGAGGATGGGTGACATAGAAGCATAGAAATTAGGTGCAGGAGTAGGCTTTTCGGCCGTTCGAGCCTGCACTGCCATTCAATATGATCATGGCTGATCATCCTCTATGATAATCCAACACTGGTGCTCCACAAGGAAGCGTTCTCAGCCCCCTTTTTTACTCCTTATACACCCACGACTGTGCAGCCAATACAAATCCAACTCAATTTACAAATTCACAGTTAACACCACCATAGAGGGCCAGATATCAAACAACGACGAGACGGATTACAGGAAGAAGATTGAGATCCTCACAAGCTGGTGTTAAGACACCAACCTTTCCCACCATGTCAGCAAGACAAAGGAGACAGGGATACATTTCAGGAAGCGAAGTGGTACACATACCCTGAAATATATTGACGGCACCGAAGTAGAGATGGTTGAAAGCTTCAAGTTCCTCGGTGTAAATATCACCAGCAACTTGGCCAAAAAACCACACCAACGCCTCTACTTCCTTAGAAGGCCTAAGGGCCTGTCTCGCTAAGGCAATGTTTTCGGCGACTGCAGGTGACTGTCACATTCGTAGCAGGTCCCCCACGCCAATGTCTACGACAATCTACCACCTAGTCAAAGTCAAACTACGGCAAGCTCCTGACCCAATCGGCGTACCGGCGACCCAATCATCACGACTTAGGACGTCCACCTACGACAACCTACGACCACACAGGTGACAACCTACGACAACCGAAGTCAACCTACTTCCACCCGCGTCAAGTTACATCAAGCAACGACTCTGCCGGCGACAACTGAAGACAATTTAGTCGCCGGTACGTGTCGCGGGTTGACACAGGTTGGCGCCATTGGAATTCACAGCACCTGGCGACAACCAACGTCACCTGGGGACATCCTGGCGACAACCTACGACAGCACCTACGACAGAAGACAGGCAATGTGAAGCCCACTGTTGGCGAAAGGTTTTGAACATTTCACAATCCAGCGGCGACAAGAAAAAAGTTACGACACTTGAAGGGACAATTCACGGCAATACAGGCGTCACCCCGCGACCATGTGGCGCTAGTCTATTTTCCGGCTGTCACTGAAAAAAACACGTAAGTGGGACAGGCTCTTTAAGAAATTCAGCATGTCCCCATCAACTCTCACCAACTTTTACAGATGTGCCTAGTAACATTTTATCAGGATGCATCACAGCAAGGTTTGGGAACAGCTCGATCCAAGACCATAAGAAATTGCAGAGAATTGTGGACACAGCCCAGGCCATTATACAAAGCTACCTACCTACCTTCCATGGACTCCATCTACACTGCACGGAACCTCAGCAAGGTTAACAGCATAATCAAGGACGAAGCTCACCCTGGACACTGCCGCTTCTCCCCTCTCCTATCGGGCAAGAGGTACAGAAGTGTGAAAACAAATACATCCAGATTCAGAGACAGTTTCTTCCTGATTATTATCAAGCAACTGAACCATACTATCACCAACTAGAGCGTGGTTCTGATCTACCATCTACCTCATTGGAGAACCTTCAACTATCTTTAATTTATCTTTCTTGTACTTTATCTTGTACTGAACGTTATTCCATTTATCCTGTATCTGTACACTGTGGGCGGTTTGATTGTAATCATGTATAGTCTTTATGCTGACTGGATAGCACGCAACAAAAACATCTTTTCACTTTACCTCAGTACATGTGACAATCAATTAAACAAAACACAGTGCACAGAGTACATTAAATTATAAACTATAGAAAAAGTAAATGCACAAATGCTTGATTGAAGTTTTGGAACAAATTACACTATAAAATTCCACTAAATAACAAGATGAATGTAGTCTTTAAAAGTCTATGATTTTTCATTACTTTTATAATTCACAGAAAAGTGCTTCAGAAATTATGGATCTTACCAAAGACAGTTGCTCTAATACAAACTGTAGGTGTGTCTAATATTTAGAGCCCCATCCATATTTTCGCAATTTACGTATTAACATGTGGCACCTATATGGAAGAAAGTAAATAGGTACTAATTAGTATTATACAAGCACAAGATAGACAACTTTAAATAAAGGAACAATCAAAAGAATTTAGTGGGCTAAATTACAATCTATTCACCCAAGAATTATTGTGAAGAATGATGGAAATCTAAACTAAAAAAAAACATTGGAAATAGTCTACAGGGTCATATAGCATCTGGATAGAGAACTGGAGCTGTAAACAGATGCAAGTACTATATGTGAATCACTTCAATTTCCAGCCCCAAATCTACAAACTAGATACATTATTTGTCTTGCCTCACTTCGGCACTTACTTTCTCTAATAAACTTATTTGTATGTTTAATTATTGATATGCTCTCCTGTCCAGTCTCTTTCTTTCCCGAACACCCTTTGCAACTTGATTATCGTCCTGTCGCCATTACATGTTTATCGCGAGAATCCAATCCCTCATTTCCTCCAATTTGGGCAGCCCTCCTCACTGCTCAATAGAAGCCAAATAACCATATAACCATATAACAATTACAGCACGGAAACAGGCCATCTCTACCATTCTAGTCCGTGCCGAACACATAATCTCCCCTAGTCCCATATACCTGCGCTCAGACCATAACCCTCCATTCCCTTCCCATCCATATAACTATCCAATTTATTTTTGAATGATAAAAACGAACCTGCCTCCACCACCTTCACTGGAAGCTCATTCCACACAGCTACCACTCTCTGAGTAAAGAAGTTCCCCCTCATGTTACCCCTAAACTTCAGTTCCTTAATTCTCATGTCATGTCCCCTTGTTTGAATCTTCCCTACTCTCAGTGGGAAAAGCTTTTCCACGTCAACTCTGTCTATCCCTCTCATCATTTTAAAAACTTCTATCAAGTCCCCCCTTAACCTTCTGCGCTCCAAAGAATAAAGCCCTTACTTGTTCAACCTTTCTCTGTAACTTAGTTGCTGAAACCCAGGCAACATTCTAGTAAATCTCCTCTGTACTCTTTCTATTTTGTTGACATCCTTCCTATAATTAGGCGACCAAAAGTGTACACCATACTCCAGAATTGGCCTCACCAATGCCTTGTACAATTTTAACATTACATCCCAACTTCTATACTCAATGCTCTGATTTATAAAGGCCAGCACACCAAAAGCTTTCTTTACCACCCTATCTACATGAGATTCCACTTTCAGGGAACTGTGCACAGTGATTCCCAGATCCCTCTGTTCACCTACATTCTTCAATTCCCTACCATTTACCATTTACGTCCTATTTTGATTTGTCCTGCCAAGATGTAGCACCTCACACTTATCAGCATTAAACTCCATCTGCCATCTTTCAGCCCACTCTTCCAACTGGCATAAATCTCTCTGTAGACTTTGAAACTCTACTTCATTACCCACAACCCCACCTATCTTAGTATCATCTGCATACTTGCTAATCCAATTTACCACACCATCATCCAGATCATTGATGTACATGACAAACAACAATGGACCCAACACAGATCCCTGTGGCACCCCACTCGTCACTGGCCTCCAACCTGACAAACAACCATCCACCATTACTCTCTGGCATCTCCCATTCAGCCACTGTTGAATCCATCTTGCTACTCCACCATTAATACCCAACCATTGCACCTTCTTAACCAACCTTCCATGAGGAACCTTGTCAAAGGCCTTACTGAAGTCCATATACACAACATCCACTGCTTTACCCTCATCAATTTCCCGAGTAACATCTTCAAAAAATTCAAGAAGATTAGTTAAACATGACCTTCCAGGCACAAATCCATGTTGACTGTTCCTAATCAGACCCTGTTTATCCAGATGCGTATATATATTATCTCTAAGTATTCTTTCCATTAATTTGCCCACCACTGACGTCAAAGTGTCAGTACTTCCTCTTCTTTGATCCTCATAGTTCCCATAGCTACTCTACTTGTTTCCCTTACCTCACATAATTCAATATCCTTCTCCTTGGTGAATACCGAAGAAAATAAACTGTTCAATATCTCCCCCATCTCTTTTGGCTCTGCAGATAGTTGTCCACTCTGACTCTCTAATGGACCAATTTTATCCCTCCTTATCCTTTTGCTATTAATATAGCGGTAGAAACCCTTCGGATTTACTTTCACCTTACTTGCCAAAGCAACCTCATATCTTCTTTTAGCTTTTCTAATTTCTTTCTTAAGATTATTTTTACATTTTTTATACTCCTCAAGCATCTCATTTACTCCATGCTGCCTATAATTATTGTAGTTCTCCCTCTTTTTCCGAACCAAGTGTCCAATTTCCCTTGAAAACCATGGCTCTTTATAATTTTTACGATTTCCTTTCAACCGAACAGGGACATAAAGATTATGGACTCTTAAAATGTCACCTTTAAATGTACTCCATTTCTCTTCCACATCTTTCCCATAAAACAAACTGTCCCAATTTACTCCTTTTAAATCCTTTCGCATCTCCTCAAAGTTAGCCTTTCTCCAATCATAAATCTCAACCCTAGGTCCAGTTCTGCCCCTCTCCATAATTATATTGAAACTAATGGTATTGTGATCACTGGACCCTAACTGTTCCCCAATGCATACCTCTGCCACCTGACCCATCTCATTTCCTAACTGGAGGTCTAGTACCGCCCCTTCTCTAGTAGGTACTTCTATGTATTGTTGCAAAAAACTATCCTGCACACATTTTACAAACTCCAACCCATCCAGCCCATTTACAGAATGTGTTTCCCAGTCTATGTGTGGAAAATTGAAATCTCCCACAATCACTACCTTGTGCTTACTACTAATATCTGCAATCTCCTTACATATTTGCTCTTCCAATTCTCGCTCCCCATTTGGCGGTCTATAATACACCCCTATAAGTGTTGCTACCCCTTTCCCATTTCTCAGTTCCACCCAAATAGCCTCCCTAGACGAGCCCTCTAATCTATCCTGCCAAAGCACTGCTGTAATATCTTCCCTGATAAGCAATGCAACACCTCCACCTCTTGCCCCTCCAATTCTATTACACCTGAAGCAACAAAATCCTGGAATATTTAGTTTCCAATCACAGCCCTCCTGCAACCATGTTTCACTGATCGCCACAACATCATACTTCCAGGTGTCAATCCAGGCTCTAAGTTCATCCACTTTTCTTACAATGCTCCTAGCATTAAAATATACACATTTAAGAAACCCACCCTCTCTTATTCTCTGATTATTTTCTTTTTCTTCTCTCTCCCCTACATTTTGGGTCAGAGTGCTACCATTCTCTGCCCCCTGCTTCACACACTGACTGCTAGCTTTCCCCATTTGAGTCCCTCCCCCCAACCATACTAGTTTAAAGTCTCCCCAGTAGCCTTTGCAAATCTCCCCGCCAGGATATTGGTCCCCCTTGAGTTCAAGTGCAACCCGTCCTTTCTGTACAGGTCACACCTTCCCCAAAAGAGGTCCCAATGATCCAGAAACTTGAATCCATACCCACTGCACCAGTCCCTCATCCACGCATTTATCCTCCACCTCACTCCATTCCTACTCTCACTGTCGCGTGGCACAGGCAGTAATCCTGAGATTGTTACCTTTCCAGTCCTTCTCCTTAACTCTCTACCTAACTCCCTATATTCTTCTTTCAGGACCTCTTCTCTTTTTTTACCTATATCGTTGGTACCTATATGCACCACAACCTCAGGCTCCTCTCCCTCCCATTTCAGGATTTCTTGGACACGTTCAGACACATCCCTGACCCTGGCACCAGGGAGGCAAACTACCATCCGGGACTCCTGTCTACATCCACAGAATCGCCTATCCGACCCCCTGACTATAGAGTCCCCTATTACAATTGCCCTCCCCTTCTTTTCCTTACCCTTCTGAGAAACAGGACCGGTCTTTGTGCCAGAGGCCCAGCCGCTGTCGCTGCCCCCAGGTAGGCTGTCTCCCCCACCCTTACTCAAGCATGAGTACTTATTTTCAAGGTGTACAGCCACCGGGGTACTCACCAGTCCCGGCCTCTGCTCGTTGCCCTTCCTAACTGTGACCCAGTTTTCTGTCTCCCGTGGTCTTGGAGTGACCACCTCCCTGTAACTCCTTTCTATGACCTCCTCGCTCTCCCTGAGCAGACAGAGGTCATCGAGTTGCTGTTCCAGGTTCCTGACACGGTCCCTTAGGAGCCCCATCTCGACACACCTTGCGCAGATGTGGACGTCTGGAGGGCACTCTGACTCCATGACCTCCCACATCTGACATCCAGAACAGTAAACTGCCATGGCCTTCATTGTCCCCCTTATCCAAATACAATAAAGCCTTACAATTACAATACAAATACAATACAAGCCAATCAGCCAAATCAGCTGCTTCTGCTGGTCCTCTTCCACCAATCAGAGGCTTCCACCAGAATTTTCAAAATGCACCCCATCCAATTTCTTCTGATTGAAGTTGTTCTCATATTGAGCTACAATTTCTATGACTTAATTCACTTTAAATTAAGGCATGTTGATTTAGGGAAACAAGAGCTTATCTTGGCTCGTTGTTACAAATATTCTATGATCTTATTCCTCCTTTACCTATATTTTCAATATATTCCTTGCTCAAGCCGCAAACTATCCATTATATTCCAATAGTCCATCCAAGGCTCTGTGCTTCTCTTCATTTTTTTTCAAAATGTCTATGAAACATCCATGATGAGCCCACTAACTCCTACAATTATGTTAATTAATTCCCATTCTGCTTCCTGCCAGGACTCTATTCGATTCTCCAAGGTTTTCCATCACCTCTGCATCTGCTCTGATGAAGCCACCATATCCACACTAATGCTTCTAATCAGTTGTCATTATTCCTCAACCAATTCTCCAGGTTAATGAGCTCCACATTCAATGGATAACACTGTTCCACTCTCCACTGTTTACATTAAACAGACCTACACTGTCATTGAGAGGATCCATTTAAATTAGAAGATCAGCATCTTATCTTTCATCTAGGTACTTTAAACCTTATGGAATGAACACAAAATTCTTCAGTTTCAAGTAAATTCAACTCTCATCATTTTCCAATATTACGTTGATTTTGCTAATTGTCTGTTCTCATGCTTATTAGCCTATCTTCACATATTTTGTCTTACAACATACTCCTCCTCCCAGCCCTGCTTTCAACCTTGCACCCTTGGCTCAATTCAAAGATAGAGTTGCTGTCCCAAAACACTAACCTGTTTCACCGACCACAGATAATGCTCAGCTAGCCGATTTTGTCCAGCATTTTAGCTTTTATTTCAATTCCAGCATTTATAGTTTAACTTTTTTTCCCATTACAATAAAACAGGACTCCGTTTGTTATGTTCAGTAGATGTAAATGGTCACCAGTACAAGTGGTTTCTGGGTTACGCAAGGATTATATTGCAGAGAACTGTCAGTAAGCTTCAAAAATCCTTCAGAAATTTCAATTTTCTATGGTATTGTATTGTTCTATATGCACGCTACAATTCCTTCATTTTATTTGTTCTCAGCCCCCTTCTTTGCTCCTTATACACCCACGACATTATAGCCAAAGGCATACTGATTTTATGCAGGATTCTCAGAAACATTGCAACCTGATAGATCAGAAATTTTATGGTGATCAGGTGTTGGTGTAGAGGAAATATCTGGAGCATGTAGCATGACCTAGAGTCATAGACTCATAGAGTGATACAGTGTGGAAACATGCCCTTCGGCCCAACTTGCCCACACTGGCCAACAATGTCCCAGCCTCACGTCCTACTTTCCTTGGTCCATATCCCTCTAAACCTGGTCTTGGTCCATATCCATCTAAACCTGCCCTATCCATGTACCTGTCTAACTGTTTCATAAATGATGGGATAGTCCCAGCCTCAACTACCTCCTCTGGTAGCTTGTTCCATACACCCACCACCTTTTGTGTGGAAAAGTTACCCCTCGGATGCCTATTAAATCTTTGCCCCTTCACCTTGAACCTATGTCCTCTGGTCATCAATTCCCCTACTCTGGGCAAAAGACTCTGTGCATCTACCCAATCTATTCCTCTCATGATTTTGTACACCTCTATAAGATCTCCCCTCACCCTCCTGCGCTCCATGGAATAGAGACCAACCTACTCAGCCTCTCCCTGAAGCTTACACCCTCTGGTCCTGGCAACATCCTCGTAAATCTTTTCTGAACCCTTTCAAGCTTGACAATATATTTCCTATTTCATGATGCCCAGAACTGAACACAATATTCTAAATGCAGTCTCACCAAAATCTTATACAACTGCAACATGACCTCCCAACTTCTATACTCAATACTCTGACTGATGAAGGCCAAAGTGCCAAAAGTCTTTTTGACCACCTTATCTACCTGACTTGACCTTCAAGGAACTATGCACCTGTACTCCTAGCATTTGCATTTGAATGGGATTATTGATCTTGATCGAAATATTATGTGCAAGTTTTAAATGTTTCCAATCATTAAACAAATCAGTTAAGCAAACTGTAAAAAGGCAATCATTACATTCTGGGAACAGGGCCTGTCAAGAGGAGTGTGCACTGGAAAACTGCAAGCTGCAACTGCAAACATTGCACCCGATTATCCAGTCAACACTCTTTCCAAAACATACATACTAGTGCCGTGTCTCAGGGTTCGGTGCTGGGGCCATTGCTGTTTGTCATCTATATCAATGAGTTGGATGAGAACATATAAGGCATGATTAGTAAGTTTGCAGATGACACTAAAATGTGTGGTATTGTAGATAGCAACGATGGTTGTCAAAATTACAGCAGGTTCTGATTCAGCAGATGGGCCAATGGAGTTTAATACAGAGAAGTGCGAGGGTGCGACTGGTCCTTGATCCAGGAGAAGTTATTGGTGATTTTGACTCCTAGGAATTTGAAGTTTTCAACCACCGCCATTCTAGGCACATTTGGCACCGTCAATGCAAACTGGGGTATGTGCGCTGCTTCGCTTTCTGAAGTCGGTCACTATATCCTTTGTCTTGCTGACATTGTTGTCTCGACACCAGAACACAATGTTCTCAATCTACTTCCTGTATTCCGTCTTCTAGATGGTATTCACTCTAAATGTAAGCCAACATTTACACACAGTTGGAGGCAAATAAGTAACTGAATGCATTCTCAACATCCAAAGATTTAAAAAAATGCAGAAAACATTTTCAGGATATAGTAAAATTGTCCATAAATTCCAAAATGTGCCTAGAATGAGTAAAATGTTGAAATTAGGAACTACAGATGCTGGTGTATACCAAAGAGAGAATCACAAATTGCTAGAGTAACTCAGCGGGTCCAGCAGCACCTCATCAATTGTATTCACTTGCCATCAGTCATTGTGCAGTCCCCACCTCCCTAAAGTCGAAATTGCCTTTATCAATATCCAGTTGATATCTTTTGACAGGCAAACATCCAATAACAATGGGACTACTCCAGGCATCTCATGTAACGATGATCATGGCCAATGACCCATTTTACAGACTAGTACAGAAAGTTGTGACCACTGCCCAGTCCATCATCGACTCTGACCTCCCCACCATCAAAGGGACCTATCGCAGTCGCTGCCTCAAAAAGACTGCCAACACCATCCTGGCCACACACTCACCTCTCCGTTGCCATCAGGTAGAAGGTACAGGAGCTTGAAATCTGGTACATCCAGGTTCAGGAACAGTTTCTTCCCCAAAGCCATCAGGCTATTAAACGCAACATCAAACAAACTCTGAACTATATTTGTTTATTTATGTGTATATATATGGTCTATGATATATAGACACACTGATCTGTTCTGTATTATGCCTACAATATTCTGTTGTGCTGCAGCAATGCAAGAATTTCATTGTCCTATCTGGGACACATTACAATAAACTCTCTTGACATGACTTGACTTCTGTCAATGTGATTAAGTGATGGCTGTCTGTACAATACAGGATTCTGGATCAACAAGTAAGCCTATACCAAACTCGTCTCACTACCACTTTCTCAGTATCCATTTTGAGATTCCACACTTCGACAACATATTGAACTTTTTTTATCCTTTAAGAGAGCTACTTAATTTTAAATTGTTATCATTATTGAAATCTGCCTTTATCGCCTGCAGTTTATCTGTAAACCACATCTTCAGGATTAAGTTAACAATGGGGCCAATTACACGAGTGGCTGCTATGGTGACCCTGGCCTTGAATGCTTGCATTTCCTGGGAAGATTGATGCCAAATTACTAAATTCTCAACCCGCTGGTGCGTGAAGTGGGTGACTTGCTCGGTTTGCCAAGCAAGCGCTTTCATCACTTTCCTTATGGAATACAGCCAGCAGCATGAGCTAGCATTTTTTTTTCTCGGAGGTAAATTTCTCTAAAGTGCTAAGCAGTTCAAATGACAAACAAGGCCATACCCAATCTACCACATTGTCATTGTTTGTAGGGGATATGCTTGTTAAGAGTGAACAAGCAAACGTGTCACGTTCATATGTCGCGCGGAGGTGCTGTTCTTCGAAATTAAATTTATTTTTAAAAGTGCCATGAGCAATTTAAAATAAATTATTTGAAATTAAATTTCCAACAGTTAACTTAACCAGATATTTTGATCAAAGATTGATTCATGATTGGGTGGCACAGTGGTGTTGCAGTAGTGTTAATGTGAGGGGATCGCTGGTCGGTGCAGGCTCGGTGAACATTAGGTCCTGTTTCCACGCTGTATCTCCAAACTAAACTGAAAATATAGTTAATTTTATCAAAACCATTTTGATACATCCAAGATGATCATTCTTATAGAGAAACTTTTTAGAACAACTTTTGCTCCAAGTCAACATAGTTTTACTTGATTAAAAACAGGAATGCTGGAAATACTCAGTAAGTCAGGATACATCTGTGATAAGAGATACAGAGCTAATCTTTCAGTTAAAGACCATTTACTAGAACTGGAAAAGAGACAAAATAACATTGACCTGCAAAGAGGGCGTAGGAGGATGGTTTCTTTAATTGGATAAAGCCAGTGTGATCATGGGGATAAACTGCAAACAAAGCTATCAGGTCAATGAGTGAATGGGAGCAAATAAGAGAATGAGAACATAGACAAAAGAATGTGGGAGTTGAAAAATGCAGAGGAGGAAAACATGTCCAGCAAGTCAGGTTGGGCATGTCCTCCACTGCCCGAGGAATACATTTTTATAAAATAACATGTTGGGGGAATGAGGTATGTGGGGAGGAAACACATACACTGAGCCAATATTACAGATGGTTGACTGAGTCGGACAGAAATCAAATTACTTGAAGTTGTAACATTCTGTATTGTAATATTCTGTATTCTGTATTGTCAACCAGGTTCAGGAATAGCTACTTCCCTACAGCCATCAGGCTATTAAACCTGGCTCGGACAAAACTCTGATTATTAATAACCACTTTCTGCTATTTGCACTTTATCAGTTTATTTATTCATGTGTGTATATATTTATATCATGGTATATGGACACATTTATCTGTTTTGTAGTAAATGCCTACTATTTTCTGTGTGCTTAAGCAAAGCAAGAATTTAATTGTCCTATACAGGGACACATGACAATAAACTCACTTGAACTTGAACTTGTTCTACAATGGGCCCAGCCAGAAGATGATGTTCTGTTCCTTAAGCTTGCATTAATCCTCAGTGTTATGATATGGGAGACCACCAATTGGTAACTCAGAATGGAAGTGAAATGAAGGTTTAAAGTGGCATTTGCTTTTTCCAATGTAGAGGAGACTCCATTATGAACACCAAATGCAGAATGTATTAAAAATGAACTGCAGATGATGGTTACATCAGAGATAGACACAAAATGTTGGAGTAATTCAGCGGGTTAAACAGCATCTCTGGAGAAAATGGATTGGTTACGTTTCAGGTCGGGCCCTTAAAATCAGTCTGAAGAAGGGTCCCGACCCAAAATGTCACATGTCCATTTTCTCCACAGATGCTGTGTGACTTGCAGAGTTACTCCAGCACTTTGTGTCTATCCAGCGAATGCAGTATATACTAGATTGTAACAAGTGCAATTGAATCACTGCTGCACCTGGAAAACTGGTTGGGTCTCTGGATGTGGGAAGGAAAGAAATGAGAGGAGAAATGTTGCATTGCCTGGGTTTGCATGAGAAAGTACAGAAACAAGAGGGCTAGTTGGTTGGAAGTGAAGAGTAGAGCGTGGAATTACAAAGGCCTCACTCCATGCAAAATACTAAAAGAAGAAGAGAGGTGGTGAAGTCTATTTGAAGGAGGCTGAAATAACAGAGAACTGTTGAATGGGGATTTCCAACATCAGCAGTTATTTGGGGTTTTTTACTTCGTTTTAACTGATTCCAGCCCATTCTACATAACACACTATAAAGTACACGTGGAAAATAAAAAGCAAACTACAGCAAATACTGGAAATCTGAAAGTATAAAGCAGAAAACGATGGAAATGCTCAACTAATCAAGTGACGTTATGGAGTGAGAAATAGAATGAATGTTTCAGGTCAACCAACTTCTGGGGTCATCTTTCCACTGATGTTTCCTGACCGCCTGAATTATTTCCAGCATTGACAGGTTTTATTACATAGAGTCATACAGCATGCAAAGAGAACCTTTGACCTAACCAAGCTGACCAAGATGCCCTATCTATACTAGTCCCACTTGCCTGCATTTGGCCCGTATCCTTCTAAACCTTTTCTTTCCATGTACTTGTCCAAATATCTTTGAAATATTGTTATAGTCCCTGCCTCAACTACCTCAACTGCCGACTCGTTCCATATACCCACCACCCTTTGTGTGAAAATGTTGCCCCTCAGGTTCCTATTAAATCTTACCCCTCTCACTTTAAACCTATGTCCTCTGGTTCTTGATTCCCCGACTCTGTGTAAAGGACTGTGCATTTACCCCATCTATTCCCCCAATGATCTTATACACCTCGATAAGATCATCCCTCATCCTCCTGCACTCCAAGGAGTAAAGTCTAAGCCTGTTCCACTCTATCTATAGTTCAGGCCCTCGAGTCCTAGCACCATCCTCATAAATCTTCTCTGCACCTGTTTCATCTTAACAACATCTTTTCTATAATAGGGTGATCAAAACTGAACTCAAAGTTCCAAATGTGGCCTCACCAATGTCTTGCACAAGACATTACATCTTAAAAATGCTTCAGGTTCAACAAAGAATGATAGTTCTTGATATGGGACCGTTGCTTAGCATATACTCAGTTGCACTTCAATGAATGCAAAGCTATTTCCATGTACACACATATTTGTAATCCTCTTTTGGAAAGCCTGCTGTTTTCATAAGGCTGTATATATGTAGTGAGCAAACATAAACACACACACTTCTAAAAAAAACATTGACCAAATTCCTCAAAATGATGCTATCATTGTCTCAACATAACTTGTTCACAAATTCATTCCCAAGTCAATTTAATATTAATTACCTATAAATCCATTCTGATTACGGTGACATCTACATATTAATAGGAGTGGGAGAAAAGTTAACATGGAATTATGTTACTAAACACATGGAGATGTATTTTTAATAATGGGTATTGGGTGTGGAATTATCCAGTGGTGCATTTTTGTTTTCAAACCACTTGCTATCTTGTTGCAGGAAGAGAAAAGTCTTACACAATATCTGTTCAGGTGTGATAACCCAGCTTGTATTGTTCAGATGATTTTCCATTATAAAAGCAGCCAAAAGTAGTGGTAAATCCCTCTCCATTTGATATATGCAATGCTTGATAGCTTTTAGAGATTCCAGGTTACTGGAAATAACAGACAAAAGTATTGGATGAAATGAATTGTAAATCTATCCAAGTTTGTTATTTGACTGGCATTAATGAAGAGAGAAAATAATAAGCTTTCTGCTGCAGCTTATAATAAATATTCAAATAAATACTCATGTTGATGCAGATAGCAGAAATATTTCAAAGATCCCATTCAAACATTTACTCCATTTCCTTCAAACGTGAACAGATCGAGCATATTCTTTCCTTGTTTCTCTTATCAGTATTGAACAAATATTCATCCAATCACCACCAACAGTAGCCCATGAAATGAATGGAACAGCATTACAGTTCAAGTAAAATACTTCAGTATTCTGAAGTTTTATGCTAATGTTTAAATGAAATTGAATGAATTAGATAGCAGAGGACTATGATCACACTAAATATATTACCATATTGTAAAATTCAGATATCTATAAAGACAATATTGTGGTCACACAATAACCCATAAATCTGAAAAAAAAAGCAAAGGAAACTTAATTAAGGCGCATTCACAAAAAATCCGTTGTAATACCGTAATCTCTTCAGAATCTTAAGAAACGTTTGGCCCATTTAATATTACTTAAGCGCAAGAGCATACAAGAGAGACAAGACCAGGAACATTAATTACAACTAATGAAATATTGTCAATAATTACTTTATTTAACAAAAACTTTGCAAGGAGGTTACCATGCTAAAGAATTAGAGAAAATATAAAACATAGAACAGTACAGCACAGGAACAAGCCCTTTGGCCCATAATGTTCATGCTGAACATGATTCCAAGACTAACTCTTATCTACCTGCACATAATCCATATCCCTCCATTCCTAATATATTCAAGTGCGTATCTGAGAAGGTGCGTAAATGCCACTACCATCCCTAAAAGAGCATTCCAGGCACCCATAAAATCCCTGTGTAAAAAAACATGCCAACACATCTCCTTTACACTTTGCTGCTCCAAGCTTAAACCTGTGCCCTCTAGTTTTTTATAATTCCGTCCTGGGAAAAAGGTTCTGACAGTCTAATTACCTATGCCTCTCATCATCTATCTATATAACTAAAAGTCTCATCTTGACCTGTTCCTGTCTGCGCTATATATTGATTTTAGAAAAAACGCTACCATATATCGCTATGATTTTTAGCCATCTTACTCACAGTCCTCCTCCTCTGAGGCAGCCCCGAGAATTTTCCGATCGATGAAAAATAAAAAAGTTATGTGTGCTTAAAAAATCTTGAGATCAGCTGATTGGTCCTCTCGCCTGTCAATCACAATACAATACAATACAATTTATTTGTCGTTTGGACCCCGTTGAGGTCCAAACGAAATGTAGTTTCTGCAGTCATACATACAAAACGAAAAAGACCCAAGACACAACACAATTTACACAAACATCCTTCACAGCGCATCTTCTCCTCGCTGTGAAGGAAGGCAAAAAAAACATATCTCTCCCCTGCACTCCCCTCTCCCCCCCATGTCAGAGTCAAAGACAGAGTTTAAGCCCCCAGCGGGCGATGTTAAATGTCCCGCAGCCATTAAAGCCACGCGGGGTGATGCAAGGCCAAGCACCGGGTCCTGGTGTTGGAGCCCTGGCGGGCGCTCACAAAGTCCCGCGGCAATTCCAAGCCGCGCAGGGCAGGGTGTAAGGCCCCGCTCCAGGTAATCTTCAACCCCGCAACTCGGGCAGGAGAAGTCGCCATTGCGGAAGCCCCGAAAAGCGGTCTCCAACCAGGGACCCGTGGGCTCCCGGTATTTCAGTCCACAGACCTGCGGTAGGAGCTTCCGAAACTCCGGGGGTTGGGCCACAGCAGCGCTCCACCACAGCTCCACCCGCTCCGGACTCGGCCAGCTCCGTGAAGGTGAGTCGTCCGCAGCTCCGTGACTGGAGCCCCAGGTCGTTCCTGCTGGAGGCTGCTCCACATAGCAGCCCCAACGACAATGGAGACCCGACAAAGAAAAGGTCGGGTCTCCCGTGCAGGGCGTTACCTTCATCACCAAGATGAAGGTAACCCCCTTCCGAGGAGGGGGGCAGGACTATAAAACCTCGGATGCCTGGACGTGAGTCAGTCACTCTGGAAGATCGCGAGGGAGAGTCCACTGTGATTCTAAGCTGTGAATCAACTGAACTGCGAGTCTGCCATGTACTTACAATAAATGATGTGTTAGCCGTTAATGACAATGCAATGAATTGTTTGGCAATTTGGTGGCCTGCACTCTGCTTGAAATGCTATGAAATTGAGTTTGGTGGCCTGCACTCTGCTTGAAATGCTATGAAATTGAATTTGGAAGCCTGCACTCTGCTTGAAATGCAATGAAATTGAATTTGGTGGCCTGCACTCTGCTTGAAATGCTATGAATTTGGTGGCCTGCACTCTACTTGAAATGCTGTGAAATTGAATTTGGTGGCCTGCACTCTGCTTGAAATGGAATTTCAATGAATAGCCGTGAGTAACTGAGCTGCCAGCCCACCAGCCCTAAGTGACTGAGTTGCCAGCCCACCAGCCCTAAGTGACTGAGCTGCCAGCCCACTAGCCCTGAGTGACTGATCTGCCAGCCCACCAACCCTGAGTGACTGAGCTGCCCTCCCACCGGCCCGGAGTGACTGAGCTGCCAGCCCAAAAATCCATTCGGCCCACAATGTCCATACAAGCCCTTTGGAAACCAGTCCCTTCGGCCCACAACACCCATACTAGCGTTCCAGAAAGCCCACCACAGGCCACCAATATTGGAATTGGTGGAGAGGTGGAATGTTGTGTTGGGATACCAGCCCTCCCGTGTGAACAAAGGACCCAACGGGTCCCACTTAGTCTAGTTTTATATATTTTTATCAGGTCTCCCCACAACCTCCAGCTTTCCAGGGAAAACAATCGTCTGTCCAAACTAAATATTTTCTGCACTTTCCAAAGCCTCCACATCCTTCTGGTAAAGAGGCAACCAGAACTGCACACAATACTCCAACTCGGCCTAAGCAAACCCCTATAAAGCTGCAGCAACAAGGGTCTGCAGTAACTGGTTTACACAAAAGGACACAATGTGCTGGAGTTGCCTGACTGGAATCATCGCCTATCCACATTCTCCAGAGATGCTGCCGATCCACTGAGTTACTCCAGCAACATGACTTCCTGACTCTTAATGTCCCAACCAATGAAGGCAATCATACCATATGTCTTCTTTACCAATCTATCTATGTGTGTCACCACTGTCAGGGAATTGTGGACTTGGACCCCAAAATCCCTCTGTATGGCACTGCTGTTAAAGTTCATAAGTTCATAAGACACAGGAACAAATTCAGGTCATTAGGCCATCAAGTTTACTCTGCCTTTCAATCATGGCTGATCTATCTTTACCACTATTACCTATTTCCTGCCTTTTTTCCATAACCTTTGAAACCCTTACTAATCAAGAAAAAGGTCTTAACATTACTATATATTTTAATTATATATAAAACGACATAAAGAATATTCACCACCCTACACTCATCGATCACCCTTGTCAACTTCTCAAAACCATATAACCATATAACAATTACAGCACGGAAACAGGCCATCTCGACCCTTCTAGTCCGTGCCGAACACGTATTCTCCCCTAGTCCCATATACCTGCGCTCAGACCATAACCCTCAATTCCTTTCCCGTCCATATAACTATCCAATTTATTTTTAAATGATAAAAACGAACCTGCCTCCACCACCTTCACTGGAAGCTCATTCCACACAGCCACCACTCTCTGAGTAAAGAAGTTCCCCCTCATGTTACCACTAAACTTCAGTCCCTTAATTCTCATGTCATGTCCCCTTGTTGAATCTTCACTACTCTCAGTGGGAAAAGCTTATCCACGTCAACTCTGTCTATCCCTCTCATCATTTTAAAGACCTCTATCAAGTCCCCCCTTAACCTTCTGCGCTCCAAAGAATAAAGCCCTAAATTGTTCAACCTTTCTCTGTAACTTAGTTGCTGAAACCCAGGCAACATTCTAGTAAATCTTCACTGTACTCTCTCTATTTTGTTGACATCCTTCCTATAATTAGGCGACCAAAATTGTACCACATACTCCAGAATTGGCCTCACCAATGCCTTGTACAATTTTAACATTACATCCCAACTTTTATACTCAATGCTCTGATGTATAAAGGCCAGCACACCAAAACGCACAGTTATTCCCAGATCCCTCTGTTCACCTGCATTCTTTAATTCCCTACCATTTACCATGTACGTCCTATTTTGATTTGGCCTGCCAAGATGTAGCACCTCACACTTATCAGCATTAAACTCCATCTGCCATCTTTCAGCCCACTCTTCCAACTGGCATAAATCTCTCTGTAGACTTTGAAAATCTATTTCATTATCCACAACCCCACCTATCTTAGTATCATCTGCATACTTACTAATCCAATTTACCACACCATCATCCAGATCATTGATGTACATGACAAACAACAGTGGACCCAACACAGATCCCTGTGGCACCCCACTCGTCACTGGCCTCCAACCTGACAAACAACCATCCACCATTACTCTCTGGCATCTCCCATTCAGCCACTGTTGAATCCATCTTGCTACTCCACCATTAATACCCAACAATTGAACCTTCTTAACCAACCTTCCATGAGGAACCTTGTCAAAGGCCTTACTGAAGTCCATATATACAGCATCCACTGCTTTACCCTCATCAATTTCCCGAGTAACCTCTTCAAAAAATTCAAGAAGATTAGTCAAACCTGACCTTCCAGGCACAAATCCATGTTGACTGTTCATAATCAGACCCTGTTTATCCAGACGCTTATATATATCATCTCTAAGTATCCTTTCCATTAATTTGCCCACCACTGACGTCAAACTAACAGCTCGATAATTGCTAGGTTTACTCTTAGACCCATTTTTAAACAATGGAACAACATGCGCAGTACGCCAATCCTCCGGCACTATTCCCGTTTCTAATGACATTTGAAATATTTCTGTCATAGCCCCTGCTATTTCTACACTAACTTCCCTCAATGTCCTAGGGAATATCCTGTCAGATTAATGGAAAGGATACTTAGAGATGATATATATAAGCATCCTGTCAGGACCTGGAGACTTATCCACTTTTATATTTCTCAAAAGTGTTAGTACTTCCTCTTCTTTGAATCTCATAGTTTCCATAGCTACTCTACTCGTTTCCCTTACCTCACATAATTCAATATCCTTCTCCTTGGTGAATACCTAAGAAAATAAATTGTTCAATATCTCCCCCATCTCTTTTGGCTTGGCAGATAACTGTCCACTCTGACTCTCTAATGGACCAATTTTATCCCTTGTTATCCTTTTGCTATTAATATAGCTGTAGAAACCCTTTGGATTGACTTTCACCTTACTTGCCAAAGCAACCTCATATCTTCTTTTAGCTTTTCCAATTTCTCTCTTAAGATTCTTTTTACATTCTTTATACTCCTCAAGCACCTCATTTACTCCATGCTGCCTATAATTATTGTAGATCTCTCTCTTTTTCCAAACCAAGTGTCCAATTTCCCTTGAAAACCATGGCTCTTTCCAATTTTTACTATTTTTACTATTTCCTTTCAACCGAACAGGGTCATAAAGATTCTGTACTCTTAAAATGTCACCTTTAAATGTCTTCCATTTCTCTTCCACATCTTTCCCATAAAACAAACTGTCCCAATTTACTTCTTTTAAATCCTTTCGCATCTCCTCAAAGTTAGCCTTTCTCCAATCAAAAATCTCAATCCTTGGTCCAGTTCTGACCATCTCCATAATTATATTGAAACTAATGGTATTGTGATCACTGGTCCCGAACTGTTCCCCAACGCATACCTCTGCCACCTGACCCGTCTCATTTCCTAACAGGAGGTCCAGCACCGCCACTTCTCTAGTAGGTACTTCTATGTATTGCTGCAAAAAACTATCGTGTACACATTTTACAAACTCCAACCCATCCAGCCCATTTACAGAATGTGTTTCCCAGTCTATGTGTGGAAAATTGAAATCTCCCACAATCACTACCTTGTGCTTACTACTAATATCTGCAATCTCCTTACATATTTGCAATCTCCTTCCAATTCTCGCTCTCCTTGATCAAAACACTTGATCAAGTTAGTAAGACACCACCTGCCTTGATGACTGTCTCTAATTAACCCATTATCTTCCAAATGGGAGAACATACAAGACTCCAACAATCTCCTCTCTTTCCTCTCACAATAACCTGGAATATATCCCATTAGATCCTGGGAATTATCCACATCAATGCTCTTCAATGTCTGTCACCTCGTGCTCAATCTCAAACTGCCCTTGAATTTTAGTATTCTCCACACTGATCGCACTGTACTCCATGAATCTCTCCTTGGTGAAAACAAATGAAAAGTACTTGTTTAGTACTTTGACTACATCCTCTGATTCCAAACACAAATTCCCTCTTTTATGCTTGAGTAATACCTTTGTCCTGGTAATGCTCATTTTTCATATAAAAACCCTTGGGATTTTCTTGAACACGACTCACCTAAGCCATTTCATGGCCCCGTTTGGCCCTTCAAATTGCCTCCTTGCATTCTTTCTCAGGTCTTTATATTTCATAACGGTCCTGTTGGATTTCATCTTCTTAAACTTTTCATATCATTCCTTTTTCTTTTTGACCATATTTACAACCTCTTTGGTCATCTAAGATTCTCTTATTTTGCCATGATTTTCTCTCTTCCTTATTGGCACATGCTGTTCCTGAACTTTGATCAATTGGCATTTAAACGAATCCCACATGTTAGACACAGTCTAAAGGGCCTGTCCCACTTGCATGTGATTGCATGCGTTTGGCGCGACAAAAACTGGTCGTTTGAGGCGTACGGGCACCGTATGGCCGCGCGGAGCCGGTCCCACTTAGAAACGCGGAGTTGTGCGGGGCTGCTCCCGACATCCTCTGAAAACCTGACAGTGTCCGAAATCTTCGCGCGCCAATGGCCTGTCGGCACGCGGGCGCATTGCGGCCCTTTCGCAGCATCTTGACGGCGTATGCAGCTTCTTGATGGCATACGCCTAGCGCGTGGCATTGCGCGATGACATCACCGCCCGGCGTGGCGTTGCGTGATGACGTCACCGCCCGACGCCGTGCGACGCCCAAATTCAGTCGGCCCGCCTCCTGCCCAGCTGATTGGTAAGTATGATGCAAATGACGTCACGCGCGAACTTAGCCCGTACTTAGCGCGAACTCCGCGTGAACTCCGCTTCCGTTTGGTTGCGCCAAACGCATGCAATCGCATGCAAGTGGGACAGGCCCTTTACTCAATAACAACTGCTCCTAGTGTACCCTCCCAAGCTCCCAACAAATAGCGTTGCAACTTGTCTTACTCCAATTTAGTACCTTCCCACATGGTCCAGACTTATCCCAATTCAAAACAATAATGTGAAGAGAAACCTGCTAGTCTTTTGTAAATTAACAGGTAGTGGGACTAACTGGATATCTATTTCAATGAGTAAGAAGGAACTGCAGATGCTGGTTTAAACCAAAGATAGACACAAAAAGCTGTAGTAACTCAGCGGGACAGGCAGCATCTCTGGAGAAAAGGAATGGGTGACGTTTCGGGTCCAGACCTTCTTCAGAATGAGGCAGTTAATCGCCACATTGCCTTCTCTTGACATGTATCATTCTATGATGTATAAAATATATAAACAATAAATACCTGTAACATTAAGGTTGTACCAATCTGAAGGGCAAAATATAGTTGCACAATGCTAAAAGTTCATTTATATGATTCAGAATCTGACCCACTGGATCAATGAAAATAGTAACTCCTATTCTGTAAATGGAAACATTTAATTTGTTCTTCTCCTGTCAAATAATGCACTCTCATTGTGTGTGCTTGCATCACAAAGGGTGTTTCAGTGTCATTCTAGTCATACGAGGTCACTCGCTAGCAAATGCACATTAAATGGTACAGGGAGATCTGTGTTGGAAGGAACTGCAGATGCTGGTTTACACCAAAGATAGACACAAAATGCTAGAATAACTCAGCGGGACAGGAAGCATCTCTAGATAGAAGAAATGGGTGACATTTCAAGTTGAGACACTTCTTCAGACTGGGTCAGGTGAGGGAGACACAGAGATATGGAAGGGTAAGGTGTGAAAACTAGATATCAAAGGGAACGAAGCTGAAATAAAATATAGAATAGATCATTGTTAGCTAGAGGAGGTGACAACGATGGATTTAAAACTACAATGTAATCAGGAGGACAATCAAGCTTGACGGAGAGCTAGGGTGCGAGAGGAATGGAGAGAGAAGGAATGCAAGGATTACTTGAAGTTAGAGAAATCCCAGCAGTTTACAACCCAGCAAAATGCATATTGAATTCTCTAACTTCATATAACCCTTGCTTTCCCTCTCTCTCCATCCCTCCCTCATCCTAGTTCTCTGATCAGTCTGACTGACCTGATTAAATTTTAGTTTTATATGCCTCGTTGTCACCTTACCCGAGCTAACAATAATCTATTCTACCTTTGCTTTGAACTTGATCCCCTTTGATATCTCATTTTCACACTTTATCCTAACACTAACAGGGAGACCAATCGTCCTATTTGATTTTCCTCTGCGCGCAATGAGCTATTGATGTGAATTTGTGCAAGGACAGGGAGCCATTCGATCTATGATTTTACATATCCAGTCACAGCTTACTTATGTCCATGCCTTCTTTCTATTATATTATCTAGTCTCCTGGAGTGACAAGCAAAACATAAATCTTTTTTCCCATTTCACCCCTACACAGCTCACTGTTGTGATTCTCATCTCTCAAATATCCTTCCTGGTTAAATAAAGTTCACTTCTCCCATCCGTCCCAGTCAATGAACCTCACGAGCTCAGCAAAAATCATATAAATTATACAACAGTACAAACTTTGCTACCAAAAGTTAATATATTTAATTTAATTAGAATTTGATAAAATATAACTGAATGAAAACCAGAAAATATACATCTGTTTTGCACCAAGCCTTATAAACGTTACACTATTTTTCAAAGTTCAAGACTCTTCATTATTCTCTTCCTAGAAACAATCAAAATAATAAGTTATCTAATTTTTCATTCATATAAAAATTACAAGAGAATGATTTGCTGTTTTAAGATATCTCTAACCATCTCAAAAAGTGATATGACTACTCCAAAGATTATTAAATAACAAGATTACTTGATAAATAATACTATATGTATTCTCGCATCCTTCTAATTTAATCTCCATGTGAATATTTGGACAATTCTACAGCCTTAAAGTGACAAGTGTTTGATTCTGTATTTCAGAAAATTACTGAATAAATTCAAGTGCAACATGTAGGGGGGAATGAAGAAAAAGATAATAAAAAGAGAATAAGAGGTGGTGGGTTTCTTAAATGTGTATATCTTAACGCTAGGAGCATTGTAAGAAAGGTGGATGAGTTTAGAGTCTGGATTGACACCTGGAAGTATGATGTTGTGGCAATTAGTGAAACATGGTTGCAGGATGGCTGTGATTAGAAATTAAATATTCCAGGATTTCGTTGCTTTAGGTGTGATAGAATTGGAGGGGCAAGAAGTGGAGGTGTTGCATTGCTTGTCAGGGAAGATATTACAGCAGTGCTTTGGCAGGGCAGATTAGAGCATGACGGCATCCCCGCTTAGGGATTAGGGATGACGGCATCCCCGGGCGCGTGCTCAGAGCCTGTGCTGCGCAGCTGACAGACGTCTGGACTGACATCTTCAACCTGTCACTTGCCCAAGCAGTTGTCCCCACTTGCCTTAAAGCCACCTCCATCGTGCCAGTGCCAAAACACTCCACTGCGGCAAGCCTCAACGACTTCCGCCCAGTTGCACTTACCCCCATCATCACCAAGTGCTTCGAGAGGCTGGTCCTGGCACACCTCAAAAGCTGCCTACCCCCCACACTGGATCCCTATCAGTTTGCCTACCGCAAGAACAGGAGTACGGAGGATGCCATCTCAACGGCACTTCACTCCGCCCTCTCCCACCTCGACAACAGAGACACTTATGTAAGAATGCTGTTCATCGATTACAGCTCAGCATTCAACACCATTATTCCATCAAAACTGATCACCAAACTCGGTAACCTGGGCATCGACCCCTCCCTCTGCAACTGGATACTGGACTTTCTAACCAACAGACCCCAGTCTGTGAGGTTAGACAAGCACACCTCTTCAACCCTCACCCTGAACAGCATTCCTCAGGGCTGTGTGCTGAGCCCCCTCCTCTACTCCCTCTTCACCTATGACTGCACACCTGTACATGGTACTAACACCATCATCAAGTATGCAGATGATACAACGGTGATTGGCCTCATCAGCAACAACGATGAGCTGGCCTACAGGGAGGAGGTCCAGCACTTAGCAGCATGGTGCGCTGACAACAACCTGGCCCTTAACTCCAAGAAGACCAAGGAGCTCATTGTAGACTTCAGGAAGTCCAGAGGCGGCACGCACACCCCCATCCACATTAACGGGACGGAGGTGGAACGTGTTTCTAGCTTCAGGTTCCTGGGAGTCAACATCTCCGATGACCTCTCTTGGACCCACAATACCTCTACTCTGATCAAGAAGGCTCATCAGCGTCTCTTCTTCCTGAGGAGACTGAAGAAGGTCCATCTGTCTCCTCAGATCCTGGTGAACTTCTACCGCTGCACCATCGAGAGCATCCTTACCAACTGCATCACAGTATGGTATGGCAACTGCTCTGTCTCCGACCGGAAGGCATTGCAGAGGGTGGTGAAAATTGCCCAACGTATCACCGGTTCCATGCTCCCCTCCATTGAGTCTGTCCAAAGCAAGCGCTGTCTGCGGAGGGCGCTCAGCATCGCCAAGGACTGCTCTCACCCCAACCATGGACGGTTTACCCTCCTACCATCCGGGAGGCGCTCCAGGTCTCTCCGTTGCCGAACCAGCAGGTCGAGGAACAGCTCACCCCCCCCCCCCCCCCCCCCCCCCCCCCCCGGACACTTATTATTTTTTTTATTCAAATCGTTTGCTATGTCGCTCTTCAAGGGAGATGCTAAATGCATTTCGTTGTCTCTGTACTGTACACTGACAATGACAATTAAAATTGAATCTGAATCTGAATCTGAATCTGAGGGCTCATCGTGGGATGCTATTTGGGTGGAACTGAGAAACGGGAAAGGTGTAGCAACACTTATAGGGGTGTATTATAGACCGCCTAATGGGGTGTGAGAATTGGAAGAGCAAATATGTAAGGAGATAGCAGATATCAGTAGTAAGCACAAGGTAGTGATTGTGGGAGATTTCAATTTTCCACACATAGACTGGGAAACACATTCTGTAAAAGGGCTGGATGGTTTGGAGTTTGTAAAATGTGTGCAGGATAGTTTTTTGCAGCAATACATAGAGGTGCCTACTAGAGATGGGGCAGTGCTGGACCTCCTGTTAGGAAATGAGACGGGTCAGGTGGCAGAGGTTTGTGTTGGGGAGCACTTCAGGTCCTGTGATCACAATACCATTAGTTTCAATATAATTATGGAGGGGGTCGGATGAGATTTTTGATTGGAGAAAGGCTAACTTTGTGGAGATGCGAAAGGATTTATTTAAAAGGAGTTAATTGGGACATTTTGTTTTATGGGAAGGATGTAGAAGAAAAATGGAGGACATTTAAAGGTGAAATTTTAACAGTACAGAATCTTTATGTCCCTGTTCGGTTGAAAAGAAATAGTAATAATTGGAAAGAGCCATGGTTTTCAAGGGAAATTGGACACTTGGTTCGGAAAAAGAGAGAGATTACAATAATTATAGGCAGCATGGCGTAAATGAGGTGCTTGAGGAGTATAAAGAATGTAAAAAGAATCTTAAGAATGAAATTAGAAAAGCTAAAAGAAGATATGCGGTTGCTTTGGCAAGTAAGGTGAAAGTAAATCCAAAGGGTTTCTACAGCTATATTAATAGCAAAAGGATAACGAGGGATAAAATTGGTCTATTAAAGAGTCAGAGTGGACAGCTATCTGTTTATCCAGATGCTTATATATAGAGATAATATCTATAAGCATCTGGATAAACAGAGTCTGATTAGGAACAGTCAACATGGATTTGTGCCTGGAAGGTCATGTTTGACTAATCTTCTTGAATTTTCTGAAGAGGTTACAAGGGAAATTGATGAGGGTAAAGCAGTGGATGTTGTATATATGGACTTCAGTAAGGCCTTTGACAAGGTTCCTCACGGAAGGTTGGTTAAGAAGGTTCAATGGTTGGGTATTAATGGTGGAGTAGCAAGATGGATTCAACAGTGGCTGAATGGGAGATGCCAGAGAGTAATGGTGGATGGTTGTTTGTCAGATTGGAGGCCAGTGACGAGTGGGGTGCCACAGGGATCTGTGTTGGGCCCGCTGTTGTTTGTCATGTACATCAATGATCTGGATGATGGTGTGGTAAATTGGATTAGTAAGTATGCAGATGATAATAAGATAGGTGGTGTGGTGGATAATGAAGTAGATTTTCAAAGTCTACAGAGAGATTTAGGCCATTTGGAAGAGTGGGTGAAAGATGGCAGATGGAGTTTAATGCTGATAAGTGTGTGGTGCTACATCTTGGCAGGACAAATCAAAATAGGACGTACATGGTAAATGGTAGGGAATTGAAGAATGCAGGTGAACAGACGGATCTGGGAATAACTGTGGGATGACAGATGGCGCAATGGACTAAGTGTTCGGATGGCGACCGGAAGGTAGCAGGTTCGAATCCCGCTTGGAGTGCATACTGTCGTGTGTCCTTGGGGCAAGACACTTCACCCACCTTTGCCTGTGTGTAAATGTAATGTAATTATGTGAAGCACTTTGGGGTCAATGCAAGTTGACCAAAATGTTGCTATATAAATAAGATTATAAATAAAATAAAACTGTGCACAGTTCCCTGAAAGTGGAATCTCATGTAGATAGGGTGGTAAAGAAATCTTTTGGTGTGCTGGCCTTTATAAATCAGAGCATTGAGTATAGAAGTTAGGATGTAATGTTAAAATTGTACAAGGCATTGGTGAGGCCAATTCTGGAGTATGGTGTACAATTTTGGTCGCCTAATTATAGGAAGGATGTCAACAAAATAGAGAGAGTACAGTGAAGATTTACTAGAATGTTGCCTGGGTTTCAGCAACTAAGTTACAGAGAAAGGTTGAACAAGTTAGGGCTTTATTCTTTGGAGCGCAGAAGGTTAAGGGGGGACTTGATAGAGGTCTTTAAAATGATGAGAGGGATAGACAGAGTTGACGTGGATAAGCTTTTTCCATTGAGAGTAGGGAAGATTCAAACATGACATGATTTGAGAATTAAGGGACAGAAGGTCTCCAACCAACCACTTCTTTACTCAGCCCCCCTGCCATACAGCCCCCTCCCCCCACATCCCCCCCAAACCACCCCCCTCCTACACCTCCTCACCCACACACAACCCCCTCCCCCTCCCACCACACCCGCCACACACCCCACTTCCCTCCCACACATGAAGGGGGATGAGGGGAAATAGAAACATAGAACAAAGAAAATAGGTGCAGGAGTAGGCCATTCGGCCCTTCGAGCCTGCACCGCCATTCAATATGATCATGGCTGATCATCCAACTAAGTATCCTGTACCTGCCTTCTCTCCATACCCCCTGATCCCTTTAGCCACAAGGGCCACATCTAACTCCCTCTTAAATATAGCCAATGAACTGGCCTCGACTACCTTCTGTGGCAGAGAATTCCAGAGATTCACCACTCTCTGTGTGAAAAAAGTTTTCCTCATCTCGGTCCTAAAAGATTTCCCCTTTATCCTTAAGCTGTGACCCCTTGTCCTGGACTTCCCCAACATCGGGAACAATCTTCCTGCATCTAGCCTGTCCACCCCTTAAGAATTTTGTAAGTTTCTATAAGATCCCCCCTCAATCTTCTAAATTCTAGCGAGTACAAACCGAGTCTATCCAGTCTTTCTTCATATGAAAGTCCTGACATCCCAGGAATCAGCCTGGTGAACCTTCTCTGCACTCCCTCTATGCCAAGAATGTCTTTCCTCAAATTGGGAGACCAAAACTGTACGCAATACTCCAGGTGTGGTCTCACCAAGACCCTGTACAACTGCAGTAGAGCCTCCCTGCTCCTATACTCAAATCCTTTTGCTATGAATGCTAACATACCCATCGCTTTCTTCACTGCCTGCTGCACCTGCGTGCCTAGTTTCAGTCTGAAGAAGGGTTTCGGCCCAAAACGTCGCCTATTTCCTTCGCTCCATAGATGCTGCTGCACCCGCTGAGTTTCTCCAGCATGTTTGTGTACTTGCCTAATTTCAATGATTGGTGTACCATGACACCCAGGTCTCGTTGCATCTCCCATTTTCCTAATCAGCCACCATTCAGATAATAGTCTATTCCTGTTTTTGCCACCAAAGTGGATAACCTCACATTTATCCACATTATACTGCATCTGCCATGCATTTGCCCACTCACCCAGCCTATCCAAGTCACCTTGCAGCCTCCTAGCATCCTCCTCACAGCTAACACTGCCCCCCAGCTTCGTGTCATCTGCAAACTTGGAGATGTTGCATTCAATTCCCTCGTCCAAATCATTAATATATGTTGTAAATAGCTGGGGTCCCAGCACTGAGCCTTGCAGTACCCCACTTGTCACGGCCTGCCATTGTGAAAAGGACCCGTTTACTCCTACTTTTTGCTTCCTGTCTGTCAGCCAGTACTCTATCCACATCAATACTGAACCCCCAATACCGAGTGCTTTAAGTTTGTATACTAATCTCTTATGTGGTACCTTGTCGAAATCCTTCTGAAAGTCTAGATATAACACATCCACTGGTTCTCCCTTATCCATTCTACTAGTTACATGCTTAAAAAAATTCTATAAGATTCGTCAGACACGATTTACCTTTCATAAATCCATGCTGACTTTGTCCAATGATGATTCACCACTTTCCAAATGTGCTGCTATCCTATCTTTAATAACTAATTTTAGCAGTTTCCCCACTACCGACGTTAGACTAACTGGTCTGTAATTCCCCGTTTTCACTCTCCCTCCCTTTTTAAAAAGTGGGGTTACATTAGCTACCCTCCAATCCTCAGGAACTACTCCAGAATCTAAAGAGTTTTGAAACATTATCACTAATGCATCCACTATTTCTGGGGGCTACTTCCTTAAGTACTCTGGGATGCAGCCTATCTGGCCCTGGGGATTTATCGGCCTGTGATCCATTCAATTTACCTAACACCGCTTCCCGGCTAACCTGGATTTCACTCAGTTCCTCCATCTCATTTGACCCCCGGTCACCTGCTATTTCCGGCAGATTATTTACGTTTTCCTTAGTGAAGACAGAACCAAAGTAGTTAGTCAATTGGTCTGCGATGTCCTTGTTCCCCATGATCAATTCACCTGTTTCTGACTGCAAGGGACCTACATTTGTTTTAACTAATCTTTTCCTCTTCACATATCTATAAAAAATTTTGCAGTCAGTTTTTCTTTCTTTCATAATCTATTTTCCCTTTCCTAATTAAGCCCTTTGTCCTCCTCTGCTGGACTCTGAATTTCTCCCAGTCCTCTGGTAGGCTGCTTTTTCTGGCTAATTTGTATGCTTCATCTTTTGTTTTGATACTATCCCTGATTTCCCTTGTTATGCACGGTTGCACTACCTTCCCTGATTTATTCTTTTGCCAAACTGGGATGAACAATTGTTGTAGTTCATCCATGCAGTCTTTAAATACCTTCCATTGCATATCCACCGTCAACCCTTTAAGAATCAATTGCCAGTCTATCTTGGCCAATTCACGTCTCATACCCTCAAAGTTACCTTTCTTTAAGTTCAGGACCCTAGTTTCTGAATTAACAATGTCACTCTCCATCCTAATGAAGAACTCAACCATATTATGGTCACTCTTGCCCAAGGGGCCACGCACAACAAGACTGCTAACTAACCCTTCCTCATTACTCAATACCCAGTCTAGAATAGCCTGCTCTCTCGTTGGTTCCTCTACATGTTGGTTTAGAAAACTATCCCGCATACATTCCAAGAAATCCTCTTCCTCAGCACCCTTGCCAATTTGATTCACTCAATCTATATGTAGATTGAAGTCACCCATTATAACTGTTTTACCTTTGTTGCACGCATTTCTAATTTCCTGGTTGATGCCATTCCCAACTCCACTACTACTGTTAACTGTACGGTGGCCTGTACACAACTCGCACTAGCGTTTTCTGCCCCTTAGTGTTTCGCAGCTCTACCCATATCGATTCCACATCCTCCAAGCTAATGTCCTTCCTTTCTATTGCGTTAATCTCCTCTTTAACCAGCAACGCTACCCCACCTCCTTTTCCTTTCTGTCTATCCCTCCTGAATATTGAATATCCCTGGATGTTCAGCTCCCAGCCTTGGTCACCCTGGAGCCATATCTCTGTGATCCCAACTATATCATAGTCATTAATAGCTATCTGCACATTCAACTCATCCACCTTATTACGAATGCTCCTTGCATTGAGACACAAAGCCTTCAGGCTTGTTTTTACAACACTCTTACCCCTTATACAATTATGTTGAAAAGTTGCCCTTTTTGATTTTTGCCCTGGATTTGTCTGCCTGCCACTTTTACTTTTCACCTTGCTACCTATTGCTTCTACCCTCTGTCTCTCCGCTCACACATTTAAGAAATCCTTTCCCTTTAACTCCATCCTCGACTATCCCATTTGACACCCCACCCCCCTTATTCAGTAGAGCTGTGACTGCGCAGTTAGGGGCTATGGGTGAGTGGCAGAATATTGCAATAGGGGAACAGGTTGCCTTGGGGGAAACGGGTGAGTGGTGGAATATTGCGTTGGGGAATGGGTTGCGTTGGGGGACCAGACCTCCCTTGTGACTGGGACCCAACGGGTCCCACTAAGTCTAGTACTCCTTATCATTTGATCTGTCTAGTACTCCTTATCATTTGATCTGTCTGAACCAATCTCCATGTAGTCTTTGTCTTACACTTCATACTGCCCGAGATCTGCTGTGAAAAATCCTATACTCATTCCTGGGTTTTGTGGAAGGATCATTGACCTGAACTATTAACTGGTCTCTGTTTCCACGGATGCTTCTTGGTTGAATTCATCTAACATTCGTTTTTCAACCCGAGGCATAATTTGTTTAAAAGGCAAGGCAGGCACTAGGGTTGAGTCACCCATTCCTGTTACTAATTCTTACATTAGGATGCTTGCATGAACCTCTGTGTGTTGTCATTCTTCTTATCAATGAAAACAAACTTCACTGACCATCCTTATACTCTTGGATAAATGTCCTTTAAACAGTAAAAAATAACTCTAAATTGAAATTTTCTTCTGTAAATGATGGAAATGTTTTATCTGGATGCCCCTAAACAGCGGAAAAGACATGGAACAATTGTTACTTTCTTCCATGGAGATTTGCTGATTTTCATGCAAATTATTTTGTGGGGGAAGGACATCAATAAATTTAGTGCAAAACAATTGCTCCATTTTGCCTCCATTGAATTTTGTTTGCAAACATTACTTTATAATAACAATTTTAAAAATGCTTTATAAATTCAAGTTGCTCTTGCTGCCATTTTATTGTATTAGAAATTGGCACCATTTCATGCAAACAATGCAAATCACTAACAATAAGCCAGTCTTGCCAAGATTTGGAACAATTTTTTATTGATAATCTAAGTTAAGTGCAGCCCAATGATTCCATTAAAATGCCCCTTCCCATTGGTACGGAATGTTTGCATTTTTCAGCTTGAAATTGTGCAATATGGTGCATACTGTTGTGTGTCTTTTAATTTATACTTGAATGCAATATATATGCTTTAAATTGGATTGGAGCGTTTTTGAAAGGGGGGAGGCTGTGCGATCACTGATCACTGGCCTTGGGGGTACCCGGTGAGGGGGTGGAGCAACCGAGTGGGGAGAGGGTGTGGAAGAAGGGTGTCCCCCCTCCCAGGGTAGGAACATTTTGAAATTGATGTATTAAAATCATGTTTTAGTGCACTGTAGAAGTATGATTTCAATGTTTTTTGTATGAAGTATTTTTGAGAGGTAACTTTTTAAGGGGTAACTTTATCCACACAAAGGGTGATGGGTGTATGGAACAAGCTGCCAGAGGAGGTAGTTGAGGCAGGGACCATCCCTACATTTAAGAAAAAGTTAGACTGATACATGGATAGGACAGGTTTGGAGGTATGGACCAAAAGCAGGTAGCATAGCTGGGACATGTTGGTGGGTGTGGGCAAGTGGCGCCCAAGGGCCTGTTTTTCACACTGTATCACTCTAGGACTACATTATATGTCCACCATGCATGAATGCTTCAAAATCAAGTGATCGAGTTTTATTGCCATATACTCAAGCATAGAAAATAGGTGCAGGAATAGGCCATCGGCCCTTCGAGCCAGCACTGCCATTCAATATGATCATGGCTATTCATCTAAAATCAGTACCTCTTTCCTGTTTTTTCCCCTTATACCTTGATGTCGTTAGCCCCAAGAACTAAATATAACTCTCTCTTGAAAACATCCAGTGAATTGGCCTGCACTGCATTCTGTGGCAGAGAATTCCACAGATTCACAACTCTCTGCGTGAAGAAAGTTTGTTCTCATCTCAGTCCTAACTGGCCCCCCCTTTATTCTCAAACTGTGACCCATGGTTCTGAACGCCCCCAACATCGGGAACATTTTTCCTGCAGTTACAGTAAGTGAAAATCTAGCAGGCAAGCCGGATGCTTTCACCAACCACCCCTATTTGAAGTCCACTATCTTCCACCGTTTCTACCCAGTGCTTGGCACTTACTTCCAGCA